>NC_028638.1:54569199-54612448 GCF_001406875.1 Solanum pennellii
CCGATCTCCCAAAAAAAAAATTATTTTTAAAGAGTATTTTAAATTTCAGAAATATTTTCTACTTTAGTAAAAATAAAAGATGTTTCTTAAATACATTTTTCATTCATAAATCAAACACTAAAAATCATTTTCGAAAAATATTTTCTACTAATCAACCAAATATGAGAAAATAAATTCAAAAATCTATTTATTTTCTATAAAAATATTTTGCATGAAAAACATTTTCCCTCGTACCAAACGGACTCGATGTTCTAAAATCTTGTACTTCTCTTGGGCCGTTCGTTCAACATTTCAAAAAGCAACAAACGACGGACGTTGAAAAGAAACAAAGAAATTAGGTGTACTGATGATCCTCCTTGGTATACTCAATTTTTTCCCCACCATCTTTTAATCTTTAATTTTAAATTTAGAAGATACCATTTACAAAATTCTAGTATTTTATTGATTAAAATATTGTATGTATATTCTCCAACTTAAATGAGCAAGTTGAAATAAATATGAGAGAGTCAAAATTGATAAAGGACCGGCTATTACATCGTTCATAATATATAATTAATTAATAAAAATGTGTTCTTTCTAATAATGAGATGGTCATATATAGTTTAACATGATGCTAAAGCAGACACAAATTCTAAGATCGATTCTCTCCGCCATTCATTTTAAAAGAATTTTCACATATTTGACCCATGAAAAAAAAATTAAAATCACACGTAAGGAGGCATATTGAAATTCGAGAATATAATCAGAAAAAATGACCTATTATAATATTAAAAGAATTTTCAGTCAAGGGAGCGTGTTAAGATTCAAGAATAAAATTTGAACAAAATTGACCTATTATAATATTAAAAGAATTTTCACAAAAAGAATTTCGGGGCGTTGAGATTGGAGAATACAATTAGGAAAAATGACCTATTATAACTTCACCTGCCTAAATCTTAATTTTTATTTTAACTATCTAGAAAACAATGATTTTTCTTTATTATCGTTTTATTTAATTTATTTCCTGTTAACAAGGATTAGCAATTTCCATTACTTGCAACTTGTTAAACCACATTAACTTATTAGATACACATAACTGAGAAAAGTTTGTACAATTAACTATTGATTTGGTATGAAAATCTGCTGGAAAATTTGATCACGAAGCCAGCTGTAACCCTGTCAATTGAATAGATGTTAAGTGTAGATTTTCTGGTCTGTTTTCTTATTCAATTTTCATATAGAAAAAGCGTGTATATTATGTTGGACTATTTATTTCCTTTACTATTCTATTGTCACAAATATACGTATTCACTTACAGTTGATCACACTTTGTTTTGATCATTGTTATTCATTATTTCATAATATATTGTATTATACTGTAGGATAGATACAATGTTTGGCTAGACGGTATTGTTTGCTACTGTTTAATAACATTTTTGTTGTTTGATTTGACTGTATTGTAATTTATAAATTTACTAAAATGTCCTTAATTATTCTAGGTAAGAAGGTTTGATTGAGATTAAATAATATAGCGTAAAGCGTAAAATATTATTATGAAATATTAATTAAGAAAATAATATATATAAAAAAAAGTAACAATCAGAATACAACAAATGGGTTGTTTCATAACATATAGTTTTTCTTGGTTACATAACAAAAAAATTTAACAATACAATATAATACATTTTAAGTAACAATACATGATATGATATGTATGATAACAGTACAGTACAATAGGTAACAATGGGTAAAGTGTTATTCTACATAATACTAACAAATAGAATTTTGAAACTCTTGGTGTTGAATGACCTAAAATTTTCAGCCTTCTGATTAATAATTACTATTGTCATGTCAATATGGATTCAATTTGTCTTTTCACTCTCTAATTTCATTAACAAAACTTTATTACAAAGAAGCTGATTCCTTTGATTTCCATTCTACATACTCTTGTCTTCGTCGTAGTTGAAAGGCAGGGGTACAGACTTGGAGGCACGATATTTCCCAACATTATTTAAGTGTTCATTTTCCAACCTGAAAAACTACAAACTGTTACAACTATTAATTTTTCTATGTATTCCAGAAAAATTACACTCATCTGACCTGAAAAAGTTCCACATGCCTCTGCGAAGGATTTCCAAACAGGCAACAATTGCAATAAATGCTCTCCTATGCAAAAAAGGTAGTTGTTGAAAATCTAGAACCAACTGCATCCATACTAGTCTCAAAATAATGTTAAGAACCTGCACTTTACAGTAATCAAATAACTAGTTAATCCCAATGCAAGTTAAAGTTGATTTTTGAAACCTTAGCTACTTACAATGGCAACAAAGTAGACAGTCTTGTATGGCACAAGTAGCTTGTCTCTCAACCACGGATTTTTCGAATTCCTTTGCAATAAACCCCAATCGATCACAAGGTCCCAATAAGTGTTTCCAACTGTAGTAATTCCTGAAGTTGATGCTGCCATTACTCTCCAAAACGTACCTCTCTTCTGATCATATAGTGTCCTCATTACAAGAGCAACAATTGTTGATAAATATTTAAGGCTATTAAACCCCTGCATCAAATCTTTCTCTTCAAATACGCGACGAAGACACTGCATATATCATAAAGCATCATCATGTATTAAGATAACTCTTGTTAGAATTAATGATCATTTCTCTTGTGTAAAACTTCTTTCAAACCTGAATAAACCGAGACCAAAAGGGAATTATTGCAAGGAATATGTATAAGATTGGGTAAATTTTGCTCTCTTGACATGTATTTGATCTTTCTGTGAAGTTGCCCCACCCATAGTAGCACACATAGAATTGTAAACTCCTAATTGCCTGAACCTGAAATGCAACACTTCTATCTGATAAGTTATTCAAAATTTGCACGTTACACTGACTCAATTGTCAACTTCTTTTTGTATAACATAGAATCTCAAGTGTCTAACCTGGCTGGTAAGTTGATCTGCCAAGAAAAAATCTGGTAGAGTAACCTGCAAAATGATGCGAGACATTTTACTATCTATGTAAGTTCTGTTGTATTAATGTATGTGAATCTGTATCTCTCTTAAACAAACTGCTGGTACCTTATAAAGTGGAGCCAACAGACAGCGCCACACACATTTTATAAAGAAGAAACGACTTGAACGATATATGATGTTCAGAGGAAGAAAAGTTACTATAAGCAGAATCTGAAAAAAGATATAAGATTATTAGGAGGTTTTAAATTTGAAACATGTTATATATAGTCTATAGATTAATTATTGAATGCAAGTAAAAGAAGAAGTAATGTTTTTCTAGACTTACAATCACCAGGGCAAGTGGGGTCAGCTCAGTCAGTGTCTGAAAACTCTGTGTTTTCGGATCAATATCCATATCCAGATGATAGAGTGCTGCAGCCAATGCAAGTAACGAAAGACCAGAAGCAAGGAGGAGAACTTGTCTGTAACCTAACTCTGTTCCCTGCTTGAAGCCAAATATGAAGGGATAATTGACTCGAAAACGCCTCCAATAGTATATATTTGCCCCGTACATGACTATATGCAGGACAACGAATCCAAATAGGCTGCAAAGACACGCCTTCATTACTCTTATGAAGTACTGAACACACAGATTTTTCTTGTGTATAGACAAAAGGAAAGAATCAATATGACTACAAAAGAAAGATGATTAGTTCACCTGTACAGTGGAAATATGTTTTCCATATACTGTCCTCGATTCTCATTCTCTAGAAGAGTTCCTGCACGTATTGATACAGCAATTGCTGCTACTAATGCTAATGAGCAGCCAGAGAACAAACCTGTAGGCGAAAAGTATATCAGACACTGAAATGAACATATGGTTGATGCTAATAGAATTGCAATGCTTACCAAGAAGAAATGTTACTCTATGTGTTTCTCGTTGTGCTTGTGGTCTTAAATATTTCATTCCTTTCTTTCGATTTCCATCAACAAAATGCTTTATGAAAGTAACTTCCACTCCTTCCATGAGCTTCAAAACCTAAAACAAAAAAAAAACAAAGATTGATGAGCAGTCCAAAAACTATAGTCACAAGTGGAATAATGCTGAGAGGAAAACAATTTTTGAAATTGAAAGAAAATGTACCTCATCCGAACTACGAAGATAAGATTTTTCAATCACCTCTAAGTATGATTTAGAAGCTTTCCTTGAACTGATCTGTATCAATAACTTGCAAGGTTACTTGGCATAACTAGGTAACTTTCTATGTCAAATAGTGATAACTACAGTGTAGTACCTTATCATACTTCTTCATGATCTTGGAAAATGCCAATACATTTAAGGAACTGGTAAAATCAAGTAGCAAAGTATGAGCTGATTGGAGCACAAAAACAGCAGTAACTCCTATTTTGAGGGTAAAACTACAACATTACCTGTATCTTTTTAGAAGTCTCAGCTTTTGATAGAACTCAACAAAAGCCTTTTTCATTTGTTCTTCGACTTTTCTGAGCTCTTCTTTGCTGAATGATAGGTTTGGTTTTGAAGTCATGATACATCTTAAAGTCGAGATAGGTGTTTCTGGTTCAATATTGATTTTTACATAGTCAAGAACCTCTACTGGAGCAGGCCTAAAATCGCGGGGATTCATCTCTGTAGTATCTCTTTTCCCTATTTTTGCTTTCTCTTCCAGTACTATTTCTTCGTTGTTCATCTCAACTTCTTGAATTGCCTCCATATGTGGTCTACCTATCTTGGAGTTAAACAAGAATTCGAACAAATTAAAGAACAATCAAGCAAGTTTCAACAGCTAAAACATCTCTTGTGATTTGTTTCAAGTCACTCTACATTACTAAGGGCACAAATGACCCCAAATATAACGAATTATAACTTATTTTCCCACCAAAAGACGGAACAGTAACATAATAGCAATAGTATCAGCAGAGATTGGACATACCTGGACTACTAAAATGCATAGGATCCACTGATGCTGGAGACAAAACAGTATCATCATTGCTAAAAGTATCGATGACTTGGTCTACGATTGAAATCTTATCAACTTTGATTCTTAGAGCAATAAGTGCATCCATTTGTTTACTCAATGCTTCAGCCTCCACCTTAACTTCCCCTACTTTTTTCTTGTAAAAAGTTAACACCTTGTTAAATTCATCATCTAATGACCTAAAGAAATTCAGCTCACATTCTCCGCCTTCTTCACAAGACACAAGGAAGGTGGTTTCATAGTGGGATTCAGATCCCTCTTGCTGCACTGAATTCACTACTATCACTTCATCTTCATGATTGTTTTTCCCTTTGAAACTGTTGTATCTAATTTGTAATCCACTAAATGCTCTGTACATAGATACCCTTCTCTTTAAGGACCCTCTTGGAGTGGCTGCAACTTCAGGTAATGGTGCATTTTTCTTCTTGAAATTCAAGATTTCCATCAAAAGACTTTTAAGATGATTATAATCCATATAGGCTTCTTGCCACTCATGCACCATTTGGGATACATATTCTTTCCCAAATTTCATCTTTATCACTGTTATAAGAAGAAAAAAACTGAACTTCCTCTGCTTTATATTGTAGCCATGATTGGATGAATGGTCAACAATCGAGCTGTTACATGAATGAGTTGCCCAATATAGGAATGTCTTATAACAAACATATGAATTAATATTAATCTTTTCTCTTGATAGCTGAGGAGTTAGAAGTTTTCACTGTCTCAATCAATATTTTAGATAAATCTCTTTAATAATTCATTAGTGGAGCTGTATGTTACATATTAAAGGCACCCATGGCCCATGAATATAGTGATTGTTTTATAATGGTGGTGTTTGGTCCCATCTTTTATGCGCTTAACAGTTCTGTTCTAATTATTCGTTTACTTTTAAATTGATATATCTATTAAAAAAAAATTAACATAATGTATTTATTATTTTATTTTTATTAATTATAAAGTAAATGAATTATAAAATTGAAGATTTTTAAAAAAAATTACATTTTTCAAAGTAATTAACTAAAAATATAATAAGTAAAAAAAATCTTTTTTTAATTTATCAAAATAAATAAATAATGAAGAAAAACTAAAAAAAAAAGGGTGAATGAATAATTGAGGACAGAAAAAAAGTACCTATCCAAGTATATCATGTAAAAAAATCACTTTGTCAAAAGAAAAATCATCCAACTTTGTCGGTCATGCTAACAAAAAGAAAAGTAAATATCACCTGAATTTTCATATTTTCTACTCCTAATTAGCTTAATAAAACATATTAAATGTAATAGAGTAATTTGAAGACTTTTCCTCGGATTTCTCTTTGTAATATAATATAATGCGATTACTTGTGTGATTTAATCAGAGGCGAATTTAAGCTATATATATATACCTTGAGATAGATATGTATTTTATTAGACATTCAAAGATATTAAAGATAATTTGACTTGTGCGAAAGTTTAAAAATATTAAACAAAATAAGAGAATGACTAATTCATAATGTCAAGTGAAATTTAAAATCGTTACTGGAAACTTTATTTAAATAAATCATTTAATTTATATTTATATGTTAATACAATAGTTTAATATTTTTATGTTTAATAAAACTATCATACGAAACTATATTAGCTATATACTTTAACCAATATATATTAATCATTAATAATACATTCATCGTCTTAAAATCCTAAATTTAAAACGAGATCAATTTTATCTCCATATTTTATGAGAGTTCCAAATACAATAATAGTTCAATATTTTTATGTTTAATAAAATTATCATATGAAACACTATTAACTATGTACTTTAGCCAACATATATTAATCATTAATAATATATTTATTATCTTAAAATTCTGAATTATCAATTTTATCTCCCTATTTTACGAGAGTTCCAAAAGGGAAGTTTGTTGGCCGTCTGTACTGATTAATCAATGGTATACATTGTTTTTCTTGGGTCTTGTAATTGAATGGTGTTCGCTTATGACCTTTAACTTGTTAAATCATTTTGAAGTGCGATCAGAAAAATCGATTAAATTTAATTAGAAAATTTATAAAATTATGATATTGATTTTATTTTAAAAGAAAGTACCTTTTTTTTAGTTAAAAAATATTAAATACAAAAGAATAAATATATTTAAAAAAATAAAATAAAATTTATGACTAAAAAGATTTTCACGAATCATTTCACATAAAATGTTTGAAAATATATGGGACCTCCACATTCATTATTTTGATATAGAAAGGTGTCCCCGTATATTAATTACTATTAGTTGTTTTCTTCGCCAATCATTTTCACGTGGTTATGCTAATTCCATCCATGCATAATAGATACTACTTCCTCCGCCCGCATTAGGATTAGAATTAATAATTTGGGGTTTTAAAATTAAAATAAAAGAAAAAAATATTGTAAACCTACGATACTAGATGTGAAAAGCATTTTAAGAATCCTTACCTACCATTTAGCTACAAATGAATTTTATTAGGTGGTTACATATGAATATGAATATGTATATGAATATATATATATAAGTTTTTAATATAAATACATGATTAATAGAAAAGTTAGTAGGTTCGTATGAACGCTTGAGCTATCACTTAACTTCGTCTTAGCCTCAACCTCATTTTGTATGAATCATTGGATTTGACGTAATAATAATAGCTTTTAAGTTAAAAAATAAAAAAATCAAACTTACATTACTTTTAAGTCAAAAAATAAAAAATAGTATTTTGATTTTTATTTTATTTTAAAGTTATTTATAACTTTGTCAAACATTATCTAATTTATTTTAAGTCATTTATGACTTATTTCAATAAAAATTGACTTAAAAGTAGATTTGATCAACTTTTAAGTCAATTAAAACATGAAATACCTGACTCGACAGTAAAAAATTTAATAGATAAAAGGTTTTTAAATGCCGTAACGTATTGAAAAAAGAAAAAGAAATACTCTCCTTCTACTTATTGAATCAAAAATGCCCTTAAGGTTATTTTTAAATTAAAAAATGACACTCTTTAATAAAATTTTGACATAGGATAAATAAAATTTTAAATTAAACACATGACATTAAAATATTGATCACATAAATTTTTTAAATTTAAAAATATTCTTTTTTAATAAAATTTTAACATGAGATAAATAAAATTTTAAATTAAACACATGACATTAAAATATTGATCACATAAATTTTTTAATATTAAAAATATCCTTTTTTAATAAAATTTTAACATGAGATAAATAAAATTTTAAATTAAACACATTGGCATTAAATATTGATCCACATTAATTTTTGACCCAACTTGATGAATCTAGTGGGTCATTCTTTGACTTTAATAAAGCTCCAAAAATTAGGAAGTGAAAACATAATTTAAAATTGACACGAGCCAATAAAATATACTAAATAATATAAATAAAGTTAATCAGGGGTCCATTTATTTTTTAAGCTCATCATAAAAGAATACAGAATCCACATCATTTTTCTTCAACTTTGAATGTTTTTCTTCTTCTTTTTCATCTAAATTTAAAAAAGGGAAAAGGGTCTGATATACCCCTCAACTTTGTCATTTGGAGGTGATATATCCCTCGTTATAAAAGTGGCTCATATATGCCCTTACCGTTATACAAACGGCTCACATATACCCCTGCCGTTACAAAATGACTCACATATACCCTTCATTTAACGGATTTTAAAAAATTAATTTTAAATTTATATTTATTACTTCTAATTTTTTTAAAACAATTATTTTAGGGGTACATATGATTCTTCTATCAAAGTACAAGGTATATTTTATTTTTTTTCATACATAAATTATTTTTTGACTTCTTTTATTATAATTATTATAACAAGGGGTATATCAGCTCTAAATAACAAAGTTGAGGGGTATATCAGACCCTTTTCCCTTTAAAAAATTATAAGAATTTATCTCTCAATACTAGGAATTGGCAAAAAGAAGATTTGCTTAAAATATTTTTGTAAGAAAATTTGAATCTCTAAATACAAATATATTTAAATTTATATATATATTTTAAATAATTTTTGTAAAAAATATTCGAAATGATGTTTGAATATACTTTAATATAATTTCAAAAATAAAAAGTGAGTTAAAAACAAATTATTTTTAAAAAATAATAATTTTTATGTTTAAATGGATCCTAAAAATATAAGTTAAAAAGAAATGAATTAGAAAGATGAAAAATTTTAAATACGATAAATGAGAAATAATTTAATACTATGATACGAATACGAATTGTATTCGTATTTGAATTTGACTAGGTAATTATTTAACCATAAAAAATAAAAGATATTTTTATTTATTGTATAAATTTGAATAAATAATTGAATAGGTCTTAAAATATTTTATTTTATTTTTTTAAAAAAAAGAAAAACAGACTAGAAAAAAAGAAGAGAAAACCATGAAAGAGAAATAAAAGATAGAGAAATAAAAATCAAGACTAAGTCTCATTAATCAGAATGTAATTGCAATAAAAAATAGGCCTCCACACAACTAATAAATTGTATCGTAAATTTTTTCAAAGAGTGGATATTTAAAGAATAATAAAATTTCATATTAGTGATTAATGAGATAGACGAATTAAAATTTCACCTAATTTCATATATTTAAAATAAATATAGAGATTGCATGATTACAAATTATTTTATTAAAAATAAAATTTATATTTTAGAGATAAATTATTATTTAATATAAAAAAAAAATAAAAGTGAAATCATATGAAGTAAACTAATAGACAATTAGGTAACAATTTTTGCGGAAAGGGGCATTCGTTGTAGCACATTGATGTTCGAAAAAAAACCATATATTTAGATATTATTTATCTTACACTATAGTATTTTTGTTATTTTAAAAGTATAATTATATTAATTTCTATTTAATATTATAGTTTTACCGTGTAGAAATAAACTGATATAAAGAAATTCGAAACAAAAAATAAATAAAATGAAAAGAAGAAGAAATAAAAAGGGAAGGGGTACTAGTGGAGGACATAATGATGGTGGAAAGGTAATACGAAATTAAAGTTGTCGAAGAATAGCAGCATCTCAAGCGACCAAATCGTCGGATGGTATTAGTGTTTTAACATTTGATTTTACGCTAATTCTATCCCCCTAATTCTATCTTATAATTTTATATCATAAGATGTAATTTCATATTCTTCAAAAATTATGATATAAAATTATATGAGAATTTTATATCATGATTTGAGATATTTTAACATAAAAATTGATACCCAAAATTATATTTTGTTAAAAAAAATCTATATTTATATTTACTAACCATTTATTTCACATGTAAATAAAATTTATAATCACATTATTATTTTTTAAAATTTATTGTTCTCACCAACATAAATTTATTATTCTCTCCAATATTTAGTCATTTTAACTTATACTTCACGATTGTTGAGTAATAAAATCTTGAAGAGTCCGTGAAAGGTGTTATATATTTACTCAAATATATTGATGAAACAATTACTTAAGTGGAGAACAAATACTTTTTTGTAATAATTTATTATGCGGTTTTATAATTTTTTGTTTATTTGATAAGATTGGATAAACAATTGAAGCTATTTTAATAGTTTTATAACTAATGAAATTTTTATATATGAAAAAATATATAACACCAAAATCCCATATCTTATATCCAAACAAAACTTTAATTTCATCTCATTATTCTATATCATAATACCATATCGCATGACCAAACGGATCATAAGTATTCTCTTTTGAAGTCAAACTTTCATTAAACAAACAGAAATTAATTCATTTTAATTAATTAAATTGATCAATAAAAATAAATCGATCATATTGTTTTTCATTAATTAAATTTATACTTTCAAGGTTAATAATTTGTGTTAAAGATAAACTAGAAATAATATTGTTATTTATGAATTGATTTTGTGAGGGTAAAATTATCAAAAAAAAGTTCCTTTTTATTTCCTACTTATACATATTAGTCTTTTATCATTTTGCATGACTTACACTAGGTTGAATATTGACCATCAAATAGTGAGTAAATAGGGTGAACTATTGGGATTGCTAGTTAACTTTTTGAGTTTGATTAATCAAAGTTTTACCCCTTTGTGATTCTTGGTTTCATTTGATTATTCTTCTTTGAGTTGAATTTGAAATCAATTGGAAGGTGAAGATTTTAGTCCCTTAATTTCAATAACTTGAGTATTAATCCACGTGTCGTTTACGAATATCTAGAAATTTATTTTTTAATAAAGAACTGAAAGACTAAATTCCTTAAAATTATTAGCGTGCTCCGTTGTTTATGGTCGTGTTGTTTCATATCCTTTATCAGATTTTTGAGTAATTTATAAAACATGACTCTTTTTTTAGTGAACAGATCATTGGGTTTCTGGTTTGACCAATCTTTAAGTATTTTTCTGCAGCTGGCGAACGTGTAGTCCAAGTGATTACACAAAATAAATTCAAGCCCAACAATGGAAAATATCTTCTTCTCTTTGTTTTCCCCACAAACAAAACTATATTACAAACAATCAAAGAATTGTACAATAAACCAGCAAATCATTTTGAGTCTTTTGATTTGCTGGTATCAGTTAATGACTCTTGTCCTCATCGTAGTTAAAAGGCAGAGGTACCGACTTAAAGGCACGGTATTTTCCAACGTTATTCAAGTGCTCATTTTCCAACCTGAACAGCATAACTATTGTTACTATGTGAACAAGTTACATAAAATTTTAACTTAATTATAATATACGACGTTATTTCAATTGTTGATGTATATAATTAAACTCTGATAGATATAATGCTTCATACCTGAAAAAGTTCCATATGCCTCGACGAAGGATTTCCAAACAGGCAACAACTGCAAGGAATGCTTTCTCGTGCAGAAACGAGAGTTGTTTAATATCTAGAACCAATTGCATCCATACTAGTCTCAGAATAATGTCAAGAACCTGCATTTAGACTCAAAATCATCAAAAACTTAATCGTATTTTTGATAGTTAAGTTTTGAATTCTGTGTCTGCACTTACAATGGCAACAAAGTAGACAATCTTGTGTGGCACAAGTAGTTTGTCTCTCAACCAGGGGTTTTTGGAATTCCTTTGCAATAGACCCCAATCAATGACTAGATCCCAATAAGTGTTTGCAACTGTAGTTACTCCTGAAGTTGATGCTGCCATTACTCTCCAAAACGTTCCTCCCTTCTGAGAATAAAGCGTCCTCATCACAAGTGCAACAATTGTTGAGAAATATTTGAGGCTATTAAGCCCCTGCATCGAATCTCTCTCTTCAAATAAGCGGCGAAGGCACTGAATCATACAAAGCACCATATTAAATATTTGTCAACAAATCTCTTGTTCATTTTTTGTGTGCAAAAATTCTCACACCTGAATAAACCGAGACCAAAAGGGAATAATTGCAACGACTATGTATAAGATCTGGTAAACATTGCTTTTTAGACATTCATTTGATCTTGTTCTGAAGTTGCCCCACACATAGTAGCAGACATAGAATTGCAAACTCCTAATTGCTTGAACCTGAAACACAAGACCACATTATACTAACTGAATTGTAGACTTTTCCTATCCTATAATTCCCGTTTAGAAAACGGCTGAGTGTCAAACCTGGCTGGTAAGTTGATCTGCCAAGATGAAATCTGGTAGAGTAACCTGCAAAATGATGTGAGACATTTTACTATCCATGTAATTTTTGTGATATTAATGCGTGTGAATCTGTATCTCTTAAAGAACCATGGGTACCTTATAGAGGGGAGCGCATAGACAGTGCCAGGCAGTTCTTAAAAGGAAGAAACGACTTGAACGATATATGATGTTCAAAGGACAAAAAATTATAAGAGTCAGAACCTGAAATAAGACTTAAGATCATTAGGGGATTTGAAATTCGAAACATTTTGTATAAGATCAATTGTAGAAAGAAAGTAAAAAGAAGAGCTAATGTTTTTCTAGACTTACAATCACCAGGGCAAGTGGGATCAGCTCAATTAATGTCTCAAATTTTCGTGTTTTCGGATCCATATCCATATCCAGGTGGGAGAGTGCAGCAGCCAGTGCAAGTAGTGAAAGACCAGAAGCAAGGAGGAGAACTTGTCTGTAACCTAACGCTGTTCCCTGTTTGAAGCCAAATATGAAGGGATAATTGACCCGAAAACGCTTCCAGTAGTATACATTCCCTGCATACATGAGCATATGGAGGACAATGTATCCGAATAGGCTGCAAAGATAGGGCTTATTACTCGTAAGTATTGCTTAAGATATGGTCTGGCTTGCAGAGAGACAAAGAGAAGGAATCAATATGACTTTGTAAAAGACAGATGGTTTAGTTCACCTGTAGAGTGGAAATATGTTATCCATATACTGTCCACGATCCTTATGCTCTAGAAGGTTTCCTGCATGTATTGCTACAGCAATAGCTGCCACTAATGCTATTGAGCAGCCAGAAAACATACCTGTAGGTTATAAGTATATCAGTTAGTAAAATGAACATATGGTCCTTATGCAAGTGAGATGACAGGTCAATCCAGATGTTTCAAAAAAAATTGTTATGCAATACATTTAGGAAGAGGAAGTTGATACTAATAAGGATGTATGCTTACCCATGAAAAATGTTACTCTATGTGTGTCCCTTTTAGCTTGTGGTCTTAAAAACTTCATTCCTTTTCTTCGATTTCCATTGACAAAGTGCTTTATGAATGTGACCTCCACTCTCTCAATGAGCTTAGCAACCTAAAAAAAGCAACAATCAATGAGAATTTCAAGGTATAGCTGCAACAGCAATGATGCTGAGAGGAAAATAGTTTTTGAAAGTGAAAGAAAATGTACCTCATCTGAGCTACCAAGATAAGACTTATCAATCATCTCTAAGTATGATTTAGAAGCTTTCCTTGAGGTGATCTGTATCAATAAATTGCAAGGTTTAGAAAGGCAAACTATACAGGAAGTCCTTTCTATTGCCGAATAGTGATCACTTTAGTATAGTACCTTATCATACTTCTTCATGATCTTAGAAAATGCCAACACATTTAAGAAACTGCAGAATTAAGTAGCAAAGAGTTAGTTGAATTAATCACAACAAACAACTGTAATTCATCATTTGGGAGGAATAACATTTCAAAATTACCTGTAGTTTTTTAAAAGTCGAAGCTTTTGGTAAAACTCAACAAAAGCCATTCTTATTTGTTCTTCAGCTTTTCTAAGCTCTTGTCTGCTGAATGATAGGTCAGATTTCGCGGACTTGATCACATTTTTCAAAGTCGACATAGGTGTTGCAGGTTCAATATTGATTTTTACATTGTCCAGAATCTCTACTGGAGCAGGCCTAAAACCCATAGGATTCATCTTTGTTGTACCTCTTTTCCCTGATGTTGATTCATCTTCCACAATTTCTTCACTACTCATCTCAACTTCTTGAATTACTTCCATATGTGACCTTACTGTAAAAACAAGAATTCAAAACAGTATTAAGCAAGTGCCAGCATCTAATATATCAAATCATTTGTTTCTCCCTCTCTACTTCAGTGTCACCCATAAAAAAGACAAATAACTGAACTCGTGACGCCTATTATGGAGGGTGCATGGATTAAGGAGAAGGATATACAAACTTCGGAGCATATAATATCTTAGGCAAATCCCACATAAAGGCGAACTAAATTGCTATATAAGACCGAACACAAGTTCACGTGACACAAATTGAAAGAGGTAAAGTAGTAGGAACACTAATTAATATCTTTATCACATAGGCCAATACTTACATTGACTTGTCAAATGAAGAGGAACCACTGATGCTGGATCCATCCCTTGTGCACTATGCATATCAATTGAAGGTTTATCAACCATAATCCTTAGAGCAATAAGTGCATCCATTTGTTTACTCAACTCATCAGCTTCATCCTTCACTTGCCCTACTTTTTTCTTGTAAAAAGTTACCACCTTGTTGAACTCATCATCAAGTCTTTTAAAGAAAACCATCTCATACTCTCCACCTTGTTCAGATGACATAAGAAACATAGTTTGATGGGGTCCTTCTTGCTGCACCGTGTTAACTAAAATTACTTCATCTTCATGGTTATTACTATTATTATTCCCTTTGAAACTTGTGTATCTACTTTGTAATCCACTAAATGCTCTGTACATAGATATTCTTCTCTTTAATGAACCTTCTGGGGTGTCTGCAATTTCTGATAATGATGCATTTTTCTTCTTGAAATTCAAGATATCTTTCAAAAGATTCTTGAGATAATTATAATCCATATAGGCTTCTTGCCATTCATGGACCATTTGGGAAGTAAATTCTTTCCCAAATTTCATCTTTATCACAACGGATTAATCCAACCAAAGCTCTCTTCTTTTCTTTTTTCTTCTTGAAATAAAAAAGTGAACTTTCTCTGTTTTATCAAATAGAAAGATTGAGCTTTAAATAAGAATGTTGTTGGTTTTGGCTTCTAGTGCGTGATTGGAGAAATGGTCAGCAATCAAGGTGTTAAAGGGTCGCTAAATTTAGTACAATTTCCAAGAATGTCACACAAAAGTCCAAACATTTTTTAAGACTTTGAAAGTATTGTTGTTGTAATATGAACAAAAATGGCTGGAGGACCAAACCCAGAATATCACTATGTCTCAATCAATATTTCAACTACTGTCTCTTCTTATAAGATTTGGGGCTGTGTATGAGCTGGCTTGTGCAGCAATGACCCATTAACAACTTTTTTTTATTATTTGTTTTATTTAATACACTGGTGTTTTGTCATTTTGGGCACTATTCTGCTTGTTATGAGACAACAATAATGAAAGCAATAGTAACGAATAATAACACAATTTACGCGTGAATCTCCTGGGTTTGTTTGGTAGAGTGTATAAAAAATAAACGCATATAATATACTAGTAATGTTTGTATTATTAATGCTTATATTAGTAATGTTAATTTTCGAGGATGATTGGATCTTTAACCATGCTAATGCATGAATTAAATCTTTTTTTGTTACTAATACATAGAAATACATGGTATTAATAGTATACTTCTCAATATACAATAGAGTGTATAACTAATACATCATATGAAAAAGTATATACAAAGTAATTTTATTTTTTTCGGAGCTTATCTACCTAAAAAAAGATAGACAAGGAAAAAAAATGCTACTCATGAACTATCTATCGAAAATTAAATAAATTTTAAATAGACGGAGGATAATTACTTAGCACAAAACCTAATCTTTCATGATTTTCACCTATTTTATTGTTGAGATTTTGTGAGCTTTTTAGGAGATTTATCTTATGTTAAAAATATATTTCTTGTAGTTTAATGTTTTAAGAGTTTACCTTATATATGAGGTATATAATTTCTTGCTATGAACAATTTTTTCTTACCTAGAATAGAAGATTGTAGTCTTGTTCTACTGACAATGCGAAACAATATTTTTCTTCTCTAATTTCTTTCATTTATTAAGCGTGTAGTCATTTCTCTAAATACTAAACTAAATTAGGCTGAATTTATATGTTAGTTATGTATTCAAATAAATTTAATAATTTTTACTTGGATCTTATATATAATAAAACATTCATCAAATATATTATCATAAATTAAATTATATTTTATAATAGTATTAACTTTGAGATCAAATTATGAATTTCAAAATCATATATTTGTTCATAAAAAAAAAACGCCCTGTTAAAAGGCAAAAGTCTACCAAAGTATTTAAATTAGTATTAATGATCGTGGAGTTTATTGGTAACACAAATGCTGACCATACACGTCCAGATCGTAGAAAACAAAAGCATAACAACTGGAATATTGTATAGTAAAATTAAATATTATAAGCAAAATAATGCATCACCAAATCTCTGTGAAGATATTAAAATAGTTCAGTCCCAATAGAAATTGTATAAAAAATAACTGCGTATGAATACTTTATTTTGTCACCTCACTTCCTTTGACTTTCTAACTATGCAAATAAATACTACACAAATTTATCACCTAGCTTTCCAACTATGCAAATAAATAGGCATATTTACCATAAGTTCAAATTCAAAATACCTAATATATTGCTATATTGAATATTTTAGACTTATAGTTCTTCAAAAGTCTTTGAGAAATATATTTTAAAGTCCATGATGCAGCATGCTTCGTAAGTTGGTATAATCAATCCTCATTATTATTTTTCTCCTCTAAAATCTTAGTTGTGACTTTGTACGTTAATTTTTTTTTTTAGATATAATCTAGGACAAGTTGAATTGCATGAAAAAGAAAGCCCCCCTGCTTTTTTATTTCGTAGTGCGTCGTAAAGAAGTTATTCATATATTAATTTTATATTAAGTTATATCATTGTTTAGTAATTAGTTAAAAAACAAATTATTTATAAATTAAAAAAAATATATGTGACGTTTAATTTGTAATTGAGAAATCTCTTATAAGTTATGCATATATTTATGAAGGAATATACACATAACTAATACTTATATTAGTATTATATATATATTTACGGACTACATCCTAGGTAATTTTAATCGGCTAACAAATGACATGTACTTAATTATGAACCAAAAAAATATTAATTTTGACAAGGCTACTGGTCAAGTTTGTTCTTTAATGATGTATTTGTTGAACAGTCATATCATCAATTCATCACTTTACTTACTGCCGACTTCATTCCTTCTAGTCTAGCTAATACATGGCATCTTTTTGCAAATTGCCATACTTTATATTGCACGAGAGAGAGTTATCGTATTAAAATTCGATTAAATTTAAATTATATTTTTTCATACCCAAAATTCGTTATAAGTAAATGTTGAAGAAAAAGTTTTTTTTTTTGTGTGTATGTCGAGGCAGAGCTAGGTGAGGGTTCATGGGTTTAGACAAACTCACTAGCTTTTTCATAAATTCTATATTTGTATTAGAATTTTTTTTTGTTTTTATGTATATTAATTTGTGAGCTCCGAAATAAATTAATTTAGAACCTCCAAACTTCTAATCTTGGCACCGCCTCCGCGAATAACATAGGAAAATTGGATATTGATCTCAAAATTGGAAAAGTCATATATTAGCATTCATTTCTTTATAGGTTTGCATTTCTTCTTCATTATCCAATTGGTTAATCCAACTAATTTTGAAAAAATTGTACGCTTATTTTGGTTCTTCACCCTTCAACTTTATTTCTTTTATGTGTAATCATTTTGATTTTTCATATTTATAGATTTTACATTATGTAATACTTAGTGAAAGATAAAAGATTCTATATTAAAATTTTTTTTTGATAAATGAATTTTATTCATCTTGTCATAAGCTATGAGACATGTATATTTACTTTTCTTGTGCACTTACTTTCCATTAACGTACACCCTTTAATTTCTTCTGAACTCCACTTATTTTCTTTAATTTCCTTGCATTAACATCCATATAATTTTCTATGTTTCTGTAATTTAGATTTAGACTAGAATATTTCTGTATATGGTGCCCCTTGACCTCTTACCAAACATTTTGTTGAATGTATCTTTTAGAAGTATACTAGTATTTCATGCTTGTGTTTTGTATATTTGTCATATATTAAGATCTATTCGTATTTTTCCTTTTTTTTTTTTTTGACAACTTCAAGATCAATAAATTAAATAATCAGCTGTATTAAATGAAACAATAGCCAGCCCTCGAGGACTTGTTCCTTCTAATTAATTTTTAGTCAACTTCTATTTATATAATAAACGGATAATATTATGTGAATGAATTTTTATAGATATCACAGAGATTTTCAAGTAACTATTCAGAAAAAACGAAATATGTATTTTAAATAGTAAAATATGTTACTTGTTAAAACAAATAAAGATGACTTATATCTTAACGATAAATAAATAATTCCCTGCGTGTAGGTCCATGCTATTGGTGGCCCACGCTACAATAGAATGATGTATACCGGAGATAAAGTTACAAAGCAACAAACTAATCTGGAGGTGTTTAATTAAGCTTTGAGAAGAAAATAACTATTTTTAATCCAAATTATTTTGGAAAAATTACATGAATTAGTACATTTTAAAAAATAATTATTGATATTAGCGATACTTTTTGTTTATTATCATTTATAGCAATACTGTGATAAATCTGTAATATGTATTAAAAGTGAATTATGTATGCAATATATATGAATTATAACTGTTTTTGAAATATATTATGTTTGTTTGGTAAAAAATTATCACATTATATTATAAGTGTATTAAAATGTGTGATAAATGTATTAATTTGATGTAAATATTTTCCGAAAGCATCTCGTCTAAGGGATACAACTAAGGATCATTTGGAACTGGTTGGCAATTTGCTAAAATTGACAAGAAAGGACCAACATAAGTAACCATTTGAAGAGTAATTTTTGTTGTTGAACCATGAGATGGCTGGGATTTACCTATACCCAAATCAATTACCAATGTTGAGTAAAGTGCAGAACCATGTCACAAATGACTCACTTCCAGAATTAAAAGAGCACGATAAAAACTAGATATCAAAGACATATAATAAAACGACCAATCACAGAGTTCATTTATTCATGGCATATTTACCCTGAAAAATGTCTGGGATATTGTTTTACAGTAAAGAGGAGCAAAATATACCTCACACAAATAACAAAAAAAGTACATCCATAGCAAACACGCAAGGAACAACATTTGCAGAAACATGCAAACTTTTATTTAGTATTTGATAGTATGACATGGATCATAAAGCACTCTGCTCAATCATCGTAGTGTTTGCGGTGGTGGTGGTGGTAGCGATGTTTCTTCTCCTCGTCATTGTCGTCGGAGTTGTCCTCACCCTGCCAATTAGATCACATGGATTAAACAAAAACAACTCCATAATGCATTCCCCTCACACTTGACATGTCTGTAAATCTATGGTGTACGGATCGACTATTCATTCGATAAAAAATTTTATTCTGGGCGAGGCACACATACTGTGAGGCCTCATTTGGCTGCCACATGTATACCGCGGGACAAATAATACTCATTTTCCTGCTTTTTCTTTTTCAATTTTAATCTTTTCTTTTACTTTTTCTTTTTTACTTGTATTTTCTTTTTTCTTTTTGCTTGTTAATTCTTAGTGTAAAATTTTAATTTTTTTTGGTCTTAATAAAGAAACTTTGAAAGTCACCCACGGTGTCTATTATATATTTTATATCTCTATTACTATTTAACTGAGGGGAAATTAAAGGATATGTCAAAAAAATTAAATTTATTTATTTTTGAATGAATTCAAAAAAATTGAGGATAGAGAAATTTAACTTTTTTTTTTTAATTTCTTCAATAAAGCAAAAATTCATATAATCAACCAATTGAACTAGTAAAATTTAATCGGCATTATTTATTACACTTAATTATCTAATTTAATTTTAATTATTTAAATTTTAGTCATTAATTTTTATTATTTTCTTGAGATTTCAATTTTAATCACTCAATGGTTAGTCATCAAATATGTTTTTTTTTAATTTCTGTTTATGATTAGTATTAATATTCATGATAAAAATACTAAGAATTGTTTTTTAATAACTCAATTCTTAGTCATCAAATGTGTTTTTAATCACTCAATTCTTGGTTATTTATTTATTTTTGTTTCAAAGTTTTCTTTATTAAAACAAAAAAATAAAATTTACACTAAGAATTAATAAGAAAAAAAAAAGAAAATGCAAGTAAGAAAGAAAAAATAAAAGATTAAAATTGGAAAAGAAAAAGCAGAAAAATAAGTACATTATGGGGCCCACAGTATATACGTGGCCTCACACGACTAACAGTATGTGTGCCTCGCCCAGAATAAATTTTTTCTTCATTTGATGGGTTTGTTTACAGAAATAGCGTTTTGGGGTTATTTTCGTAATTAGAGGGGTTAACAAGAGTGGATCAGTAAATTCACATTTTCCTTCCACTCCAATACTCTTGTTTCAATCTTTCTTTTTGTCTTCCATTGTTGTTTCTTCTTTTTCAACATCCAGCTATTTCCTCTCCCTCTTTCGTTCATCTCATGGGTTAGTATGTTTATGTTGTTTTTAAGGGGAAAAAATTAAGGTATATGCTCAACTTTGAAAGAATGTGCAAAAATAAACATTGGCAAATATGTGCCTGCCCCTAACCACATTGTTATCCTTCACTTTGTTCTGCGAGAAGTGTGGATTAAAACTAAGCGCTTGTCCGGTACAAGGCATGACTAAAGGATTAATTTAGGATGAGTTTGTTTCATGTCTAGGTCTAGTTGGGATTAAAATGTGGGATAACTTATCACAGGATTATAGTGTTATTTTGATCCCCACATTGGAGTAACAATCTCGGATAATTAATTCCGAAACAACTTGTTCCCAAACCAAATCAGCCTAAGAGTGAACACAAATTAATGAGCTAGGTGAAGAACTATTCATCTTACCAGCAGCATTTTCTATTAAAATCAAAAGGATCTCCTTATGTGTTTCTTGCCACACTAGCAAAGGTTTCCTTTGTTCATCTAATCTAAAAGTTAAGATGAGGCGTCATCTAGCTATAATGATCATTCGGTTTAATCACTAGTAAATTGAAGCATCTCCATTAGGCAAAAGATATCAAATATACTTCAACTAAACCTAAAAGGATCAAGATCTAGAGCGAAAAATTCAATTAATACAAAGAAGAGAAATTGAGTGCTCACATATTTCTTGCGACCATAGCCTTCATCGTCATCACCACGCCTCTCGTAGCTGGGTTTCCTGTAGTCCTCCTCCTCGGATCTTCCATAGTGAGGCCTCTCGTACCCTTCGCCTTCCTCAGCCTGGTAGCTTGGACGCCCATAACTGGGCCTCTCACCTTCCTCTTGTCCATAGCTAGGCTTCCTGCCATACCCACCAGATCCATATTCTTCGGATTCGTTCCTACGCCCATAACCCGACCCGTATTCTGAGCTTGGCTCCTCGTATTCACTCTTCTTCCGATACCCTGATCCGTATTCGGAAGCGGGTTCTTCATACTCGCTTTTCCTTCCATACTGGGGAGTGGGTTCTTCATATTCACTCTTTCTACCATACCCAGATCCGTAGTCAGAACTTGGCTCTTGATACTCACTCTTCCGGCCATACCCAGATCCATATTGGGGAGTGGGTTCTTCATACTCACTCTTCCTCCCATACCCAGATCCATACTCGGAACTAGGCTCTTCATACTCACTCTTCCTTCCATACCCAGATCCATACTGGGGTTTAGGATCTTCGTACTCACTCTTTCTCCCATACCCAGATCCATATTCTGATGTGGGCTCTTCTTCATACTCACTCTTCCGTCCATACCCAGATCCATATTCACTTTCTCCGCCAGGGCGATTCACCCCAGGCTGAAACCCATAATCAGCTTGAGGCTGCTCATAAGTATGAGTTTCCTCAGATGGACGATAAGAAGGGGTGGGGCGAGGCTTAGGCCTCGAATAGCTCTGGTACTCATTATCAAGAGCCTCATCACCATAAGCAGAAGGCTCAGCATACGAAGTGTACTGAGGACGATCATAGTCGAACTCATCAGAAGCTGAGGAAGGCTGATAACAGGTTTCCTCAGATGGCGGAAGTGGGCGACCATAAGTCAAAGCAATGTCGTATCCACCACCATAAGGAGTTGGATCGTACTCATCAAATTCAGTGCCGTCGTCATCGTGGTGGCCTTTAGGGTAGTAAGACATTTTTGCAGGGATTCTAAACTCTTCAATTCCGATTTTACAGATCTTGATCTGAGCAAATCCTCCTATATCTTAGAAGAAACAAAACGGCGTCGTGCGACCTACTCCGTGTTTCTCTTTCTTCCGCAAACCACGGCAAAATCGCGTCCAATTTGTAAATATTACATAACTTCCTCTCTAGTTCAAATATTTAGCCAACAAGTCCAAACTTTTCAACTATTTCAAAATTTAGGCTCCAAATGATCATATTTCGTGCATATCATTCGTGAGTTAATATCCTATATGGTCACTCAATTATCACCTATTTTCTCAGAAAGTCACTATCGATTATTCTCTCGAAAAGTCACTCAGCTTTTAATTTTAACTCAAAATTCACTCAACTATTAAATGATATATTTTAAAATTTTGGATTTTAAATAAAAAGAATTACATCAGCAAATTTTAATTAAAATATTAATTAAATAGGTTGAGTGACTTTCTGAGAGAATAATTAATAGTTGAGTGACTTTTGAGTTAAAATTCAAAGTTGAATGAATTTCTAAGGGAAGAATAGATAGTTGAGTGACTTTTAAGATAAAATACAAAGTTGAGTGATTTTATGAGAGAATAATAGATAGTTGAGTAACCATATAAGATATTAACTCTATCATTCCTCGACAAAGTTGTGTAAGAGGTTCATTAATACAATGGATAAGGTTAATTGGTTTGAAATATTTTTTGAGATCCAACTTATTTTATATTTAATTTGAGATATTTTTAATTATTTTAAAATTATTATAATTAAATTAATTATCTCACATGAAATATTTTATCCATGTGATTATTATTATAAGAAACCACTCATATGCTTAAGGTACTGCAACTCATATTCTTTCACGTCTCAATTCTTTTAAGGCTCCGATCAATTTAAATATTAAAGAATTGAATAAAAGACATTAAAAATTCTCTTCTTTTTTTTAATCTAAGTTGGCATATGTATACATGTGATATGTTCTAACTTATTTTTTACCAGATAACTAGTGTAGGGGTAAAAGAAAAGGTAATTTTCAGGGGTATTAACAAGGACTAAGCCACGTAGAGATGTTTTCCTTTGTTAAAAAATTACACTATTTATAAATGATAAAAGATAATTTATATATATAGTAAATATTGAATTATGTTTAACTTTTTAGTGTTTATTTTTTTCCATATTTTGAATCGTAAAATATTGTCTCGAATACATAGCAATAGCTTATGTAAGATTCTGAAATTTTAAGATAATAGAGTAAACAAAACAAACCTACCACAGATATAAGTTATAACATTATAAGAAATATATTTTTGTAATTCATTCAGTTTAGAAGTTGTCATTTGTCAGTGATATTTTTCAAAAGGAAAATACAGAATTTGCGTTTTAATATTTTTTTCCGGAAAATAAACCGTGTAGAAAAATCAGAGTATGTGTCAATTACTATAAGATGGAAATGTTTAGATGTAAAAAGAAGAGGGGTAGGTCAATTACACAATCAACTAGTAAAGTAAATGGCGTCTAAACAACAAATACATGATGGCATATACGCTTGCCCTTTCTCAGAATAGATGCAACTTCCACGCAAACAATTCCATTAGAGTGTATATAGAAATTTTAAAACTCAAATTATCAACTAATCGATCATGAAAATAAGTGTTGTGGCAGTGGCAGTTCCCTCTGTTTGTGCAACGTTGCAGCAGGGGAAAATCAGAAGCAGAGGGTTTCAATTATTCAAGAGAAATATACAAGTATCGACTCCATTACATGAATATGAAACAAAATACTATAATCCCATTAAGGCTCATCAACTGAGTTACGATTCACAAATCAACATTTTAGCTGACATGCCCCTCTTTGAATCCCCTCATGTAAGTTCACAATCTCTTCTGAGTTGTGTTGTTATTTGATAAATGATTAGTTTTATCTGCTCAGGCATCTTTCGATAGGTACATGGAGGACAAACCAAGAGTTTTCAAAGCTATTTCCCCTGATAACAGAGGAACCCAACGTCTTAACGAGGTAATTAATTAGTATGTGCAATTGAAATGACACAATAATTAATTAGTTAATTAAAGTATACATGTTGGTGCAGGAAGAATGGAGAATTCGAATGGAACCAATAGGTTTCTTGTTCCTCACAGCGTGGCCAGTTGTTAACATGAGACTTAGATGCAAAACTAATGGAAAAGAATACCCTCCTGCCGTTCCAAACCATACCTCTATGGTTCTTGAGTTCAAAATTGTATGTACATATATAGTTAAATATTGGATCGGATCGAATTAGTACAGCATAAATGTATTATTGTATATGCAGACAAAATGGGATCTAGAAGGAGTAACAGAGGGAAAAAACAAGCCATCACAATTCCGTCTTAGCATGGAAGGTGTACTTTACCCAGATAGAAGAATTAGCAGGATCAAAGGTCATTTACATATGTGCATTAGCTTCGCTCCACCTCCCATGCTTGCTTTGGTACCTCCACATGTTCACAAAGATGTGACGCAAGCGGTTAGTTTCTCACACACTTTCTTTATATATATATTATTGTTCGACTTTTATATATGTGTGATGAAAATTAACAGGTCATGAAGAATATGGCGGAGAGTATGCAACATAAAGTAAGAAATAATTTGCTCGCTGATTATGCTAAATTCAAGAAGGAAAATCCCCAACCATAACTGTAAGAGTAACTTTCCAATTAAGCAAAAACCAGAACAACTCTTCTTTTTCTTTTTCCATACTGGAAAACATTGGTCCACAAGTGTGAATTTTGTTTGTGTGTAATTGCGTGGGCTTTAGTATTTGTTCAACTAATGAAAATCAGGGCAGATACTCCTTTGTTAATAATAGTAATCTCGTGTACGCAACAGGCAAATAAGAGCCAAGGACAAAAAAAAAAATTGACAAGAAATTTCAAAAGGGCAATATAATTAAATTTGGAACCAAAAGAGCAAAATTTAAACAGTAAATTTTATGGTATTAAAATTAGATAATAAGGCACAATGTAAATAGTGTAAAAACTGAAGATTTTTTTGTCAGAAGGGGACGCAAGGTCCTTGCGCATTACAAGGTTAATGGTGACCTGCGCCTCTCCCATTTTTAGAATTTTGGAATCTTCTTTGTATTAAAAAAGTTATCGATGGTTAAAATATCATAAGTCAAAAGCTATTTTATATCTAGGGATGTACAAACGGAATTATTAAGTCAAATCGAATCGACTAATTAAATCAAATCGAAAAAAAATTGACTTATGATTTGGTTTAATTGGTTTGGCGATTAAAGAAAAAAATCGATCACTCTTAATTTGGTTTGGTATTAGAAAAAAAAAGAATCAGATCCGAACTCAAACCAAACTAACACATATATATATACATAATTTATTTTATTTATAGATAAAAAATATTATTTACATATAATCTACCTTGGTGATATATTTTTAGTTAGTTTATGATTTTCAATTTTATATATTTTATTTCAAATTTAGATTTGTAAATTTTTTTATATATATATATATAATTTATTTTATTTATAGCTAAAAAATATTATTTATAATATACTTTGCTGATTCTATTTTTAGTTAGTTTATAGTTCTCGATCAATCTCTCTCTCTCTAAATATATATATATATATATTATTTACAAAATTTTACAAGCCCGAATTTGAAATAAGATATATAAAATTGAAAACTATAAACTATCTAAAATATATCAATAAAGTAGAGTATATATAAATAATATCACTAAATAAAATAAATTATATATATATATATAATTTTATTTATAACTAAAAATATTATTTATAATCTACTTTGTTAATATATTTAAAGTTAGTTTATAGTTTTCAATGTTTATCTATTTTATTTCAAATTTTGACTTGTAAAAATTATAAATATTTTATTTTGTGTTAAGATCCGAAGTTATAATTATATTGTTATGGTTTTTCAAATTCGAAGTTAACAGTTTACTTTGTAAATTTTTTTTGTATTCAGTTTGCATCTATCCTTTAATCTTATTAATTTAACATAATGAACGTTGATATTTCAAAAAAAATATTTGTACTCATATGAATTTGACAGTCTTTTCGAAAATTTCTATTCACTTAACATTTCTAAGTTTAGTTTATCACACACATAAGTGAAAAAATATTTATCGCTTTTTCAAATGCGGTATAGTTGTAAAAACCCGAAAAAAAACCCGAAAGAACCGACTAAAATCGAAATCGAAATCGAAAAAACCGACTTTATATGATTTGATTTGGTTCTTCTATTTGATAAACCGACATAATTGGTTTAGATTTTTTTAAAATAAAAAATCAAACCGAACCGACCTATGTACACGCCTAGTTATATCTATCGACTATCACCATAAGCTCATCAATATCAGAGGGCCAAATCAATCGGTATCCTCCTAATTTGGCACAATATTTCACTTAAATACCTTAATTGATCGTTATTTATTTTAGACACCTCATGTTAAATTTCGTTGTCATTTTGACACCTTTTTTATTATCAGCAACAACATATAATATGTGTAAATTATACTCGCTGGTGACATGTAAAGTGACCAATTAAATGACAACATTTGTCATTTGTGTCAAAAATAATTTTAACAAATTAATATTGAGTAAAAATAAAAATTGACCAAAAAAATTAATACACATGATATTTTTTTTTCCAAATAAAATTTAGGTCAACTAAAAGAAGCCCCCTACCCCACCCATGACCGTCTTCTCCAAAGCCCCCACCCATGATAGTCTTCTCCAAACCAGTCCACAAACCCCGATCGCTTTCTTCAAATAAAATTTTACCCTACCTCCGATAACCTTTTTCAAAATTCCAAAAACAAACAAATTCTCTTTCTCATTTAAATTTCTATTTTGGGGTCAGCAAAATAGCCCGTGGTTCCCTTGCTTTGCTTTCTCCAAATTCCTGTTTTCATTTTGCAGAGATTATCTCCACGCACGCCTGCATGTTGCGCTCTTTTGAACTTACTTTCTGTAAATTATCAAATTGAGCTTTTATTAATCTTTCTTAAATTTCATTTTTTGTCCTAAATATTAAATTTTTCATGAAAGAATTTTACGAATGAGTTTATTCTTAAATTTTAAAAATACTTTTTGTTGGAAAATCTTCATTCATAATGAGGGAAATTTAATTTGATCAAAATGGTAAATAATTGAAAATTAACTAAATAACCCTTTCACTCGCCTATCAATGAGTGTGTCAGTCACACTTATCATGTCATATAAGCAAAAAGTGTTAAAATGAAACAACGAGATTCTATATTAGGTGTGTATAATGAACATCTCTCAATCAAAGTGTCTAAATGAAACATCGTGCCAATTTTAGAGGGTCGTCGATGGATTAGGCCATATCAAAGTCATCCGTGTCTTTTTTGTCTTTCGCAAACCACGGCCATATTGCGTCCAGTTTTTAAATATTATTACTCAATTTCCTCACTAGTTCAAATATTTAGGCAAAATCCAAACTATTCAACTATTTTGAAAAGTATACTCAATATGATTATATTGTTGGGTTTTAAGCAAGGTGTCTACAAGAAATAAGAATGAATGAGAAATTGAAACACGTGGACAATCAATTTGGAGGAAAAATAAAAAGTCATTTCTCTCGTTTGTTACAAGAAAGAAAAATGCTTCCCTCCTTTAGCTTTTAAAAAGGACGCCCTAGTCGTCGCTCGACTTTGCATGTGATCTCGTTGTTGGTTTTGGAGTTCGTTGAGATTATCAAAATTTAAGGTACCACTACTTCTTTTATGATATAATCTGTTTTACCTTGAGATTAACTAATCTATAACCTCAGATACTTGAGAAAATTAAATTTCTTAAGGATACACAATGACATCTGTAGATCCGAATTATTTTATTTACTATTTTTCTATTTCATCTTTTCCGTTTCCGTTTTACTAACTTGAATATAAGATATAACACATTATTTGTGCACATAGAGTACATATTTCTTGATAAGGTTGTTTGATACATTCGATTAAGGTTAATAATAATTTCTACATGTTATTAGAAATTAATTATACTTTGTGTTGGATTTGAGATATTAGTTATTTTTAGAATTATTTTTACATTAAAATGGTGAGATTAGTTATCTCATATAAGAGTGGAATAGCTAATCACATTGGTTATCTTATCTCAAGGTAATATTGTATTGAATTATACGTTCATTCAGTGGCGTAGACAGAAACTTCACTAAAAAATCAAAATATAAGAAAATAACATTTGAAATCTTGAAAATTACAAAAAGTAATGGATGGAACATACCGTAACGGAAACGATTAATCTTAACCAACTACAATTTAGCTCGTTTTCTCTCTTATTTAAATTTTCTTTCTACTTTAGTCATGTTCCATCGAACCCTTGCTAAATATTTTCATGTTTTATTTCTTTTCATTTTATAGTATTCTATTTTGTTTTAAGATTTTCTTTTTTCGAATTTCAGTAAGAAGTTTAAAATATTTTTGTTTCTTTTCATTAAAATATATGTTGTGCTTTAATGAAAATTATCAATGTCGACACCAATTATTATTTTTTATTATAAAATAGCTAAAGTGACCGACAAAATATTTGTAAAGAAATATAAGGTGATATACAACATACAATAACGTATTTGAGATATAATATTTATTTATATTTATTTAAATAAATATAACATTTATTTTAAAGTCAATTAAACTTTTTAATAATTTTTTTATATATACATATGGTGTGTTTGGTATGGAGAAAAATATACTTTTAGAAAATATTTTTACATTTTTTATTTTTCCTTGTTTGATTGGCTTAAATGATTGAAAAAATATTATCCAAATTAACTCATGTCATTCAAATTTAAGAAAAATAGTTTTTCTTCAAAAATTATGGAAATTTTTCTAAAATTCTACTTTATCCTTAACATTTTTTTTTACCCTACTCATAACCAGTACCGACCCTCTACATTCTAATTAAATTTCGAGTATATTTTTATCATTACCACATTAACCCCCCCCCCCCCCCCACNATAGCAGTTGCTCATCAGCTCATGCAATGAGACTACTCCAGGGGTATTCACACTTCAATTTGTTGACGGATGCAAATAGCAAAAGCAGGATATTGGAGAATGATGACTACCAGATTTAGTCATGTTGTTGGTCTATGGCACAATTACTAGCGTCATCAGTGGAACTGAAAGTCCAAAAATTAATGTAAATTCCACTCGGTCCACAATTTCAAAGATAGGATCCCCCCCCCCACACACACACACACAAAAAAAAAATAAAATTAAAAACTTAAAATTTATTTTTGAAAAATGTTTCGAATTTTAAGATTCTTTTTACCTCATCCAATCCTATCACCCTTACTCCCTACATTGCTTTTGAAAAATATTTCAATTTATTTTTATTTTCACGTTGCTCCCCCGTCACCCTATCAATACCTTTTTTTAAGAAAAAAAATTAAAAATATTTCAAATTAAAAAGAAATTCACTTTTTACGCCAGCCCTACTTCCCCCACTCCCCACCCAACCCAAGCCATCCCCGTATTCTTTTTTTGTTTAAGAAAAAAATTACTTTTGAAAAGTATTTCAAATTAAAAGTTTTTTTATTTTTACGCCATATTTACCTCTACTCGCCACCCCACCTAAGTCATTTCGTCAAAAAAGATATTTTAAGAAAAAATTACTTTTGATAAATATTTTTAAAAACCAATTACTTTTTACGCCACCTCGCCCCTCCCCTCGAACCCCCAAAAACGCTACCTCCCACCCAGGCCATACCTGTCAATTTTATTTATTTTTTTTAAAAAAAATTATTTTTTGAAATATTTCAAATTTATAATTTTTCATTTTAACGCTACCCCCTAGCCCGACTCCCCTTCCCATGCCATTTTTCGTCAAAAGAAAATTAAAGAAAAAGTTATTTTTTAAAAAAATTTCAAATTTAAATTTTTTAACTTTTTTATGCCAACCCCACCCTATCCTCCTCCTCCCCCGCGCCACTTCCATCGAAATTTTTTTTAAAAAGAAAATATTTCAAATTCCTAAAAAATTTCATTTTTTATGTCACCTCTGTCCTCTCCAGCTGCCGCCCCTCCCCCCCTTCCGTGACACTGTCATTTTCTTTTGAAACAGTTATCAGAATCTTATCTTAGTTTAGATATAGGGGTCGAGTCTTATATCAAGTATTGAGGTTGATTTTCAGATAAAAAATTAATTTTTTAAAAAGTAATTTTTGAGTCTAAAACTAAAAATAAAAAATACTTTTCATTTACGAATTAAATATTAAAAAATATTTTTTACTTACCAATCAAATTTTTTTTTAAAAAAAGTTGGAATCAATTTGCTTTCCCAAAAAGCAATTTCTAGGAAAAGAAAACATTTTCCTTTGTACCAAACACTCGACACACTTCGTATGGAGTTGCCATACAAATTACAATGCTGATGATATACTACGATTCAGACATTTTTCAAATTTTAAAATAACGTGCATAAATATAATTTGAAAGCAAAAGAAAATGTAAATCTATAATCTTATTCAATAAAATAATCGATAATATAAAAATTACATAAAATCACATCTACTAAAGATTGAAAATGAAATATAAATAACCTTAAATAAATATAAACTTTCAATTAATAAAAATAAGAATTAAAACAATAGAAATAAAAAAAAATAAATTAAAACAAAAAATAGAAATAAAAATAAACAGAAGAAATTAACAGCAATTGAGAGCACCTCTTTGTGAATTGAAGTGTATAATAACACTATACCAATTACACTTAAATTATCTGCTGATTAAATAATTACATGGTCAATTAAACATGTCAAACAATATAATTATGTTTAATTACATCAAATTCAATTAGCGATGGAGAAACAGATCCATAATAAATATAAGGTGTAATGTCCCAACTTACAGGCAGAGAATTAATTCCATTTCATAAAAAAAAGTAGTGAGTATATTAACTTTAGAAACTTGAAAGAGGTAAAGTAATAGATGGAATTATGAGCTGGTCGATGATGAACATAAGTGTTGTGGCAGTGACAGATACAATGGTGATTTGTGAAACAAAATCATGTATGTTCACAATCTCTTGTACTACTAATAAAAAATGTCTTTATCAGATTGAGAGGGTTCTTGGATTAACTTGAAAAATAATCAAATCACGTGAAAACTTTTGGTGTTAACTGTTAAGCAAATACAAAAATGTGTTGCAAGTTCAATGTTTCAAAAGTCATTTCTAGAGAACGTGTAACTTGTTACTTTAGCTTAAAATTTATTTAACTTCTCCTAATTATAGGCCCAATAAAGATTGTGTTTTTTTTTTTAGTTTTCCTCATGGTATGACGAAGGATCGAAAAACTCTTTTGACGGTAAAAATGTGCGACGATGAATCAAAAGTTATGTTATATCCACCGACCAGTCGACCATCGCCATAAGCTCATCAAAATCAAAGTCGTCCTTGTCATTTTTTCTTCCTAAAACCACGGTCTAATCGCGTCCAATTTCTAAGTATGCAGGACTTGAAGACGACGAGTGCATCATCAATGCTAATACAAATTAGTTAAAGCATGTATCCGATATCAATTCATATTGATAATTTTATTAATTATAAAAATATAAGTAATAAGGTATAAATATAAATTAAATGACTCATTTAAGTAAAATTTGCTTTATGAAATAGTGATTTTAAATTTCACTTTCCACCGGAAGGTTGCAAGCTCATCAATATCAGAATCATCCGTGTTTTTTTTTCTTCCACAAACCACGATTATATTGCGTCTAATTTTTAAATATATTACACAATTTCCTCTCTAATAGTTCAAATATTAGCTGTTTTAAGCAAGGCGTGAATACGAAATAAGAATAAACGAAAAATAGGCTCAAATTGATAAATAATCATTTGGCAATAAACTGACCTTTCAATTCGTAGAAAAAATAAATGGAGATGCGGGGGATCGAACCCCGTGCCTCTCGCATGCAAAGCGAGCGCTCTACCATTTGAGCTACATCCCCTATTGTTTGTCCAAACCAAACAAATATCACCACTAATTTTATATAATAAAGACACAAGTGCTCGTGACCGTATGGGTCTAATAGATGTTTTTTGGCTTAAGTCATGTGTGACCCCTTAAAATTGTTTGTATAATTCATTTAAACACTTTAACAAACATTGTTTTCTATTAGATACTCCAACCTTAACAAATAAATATCTATTGAACATTTTTCTGACACTCAATCAAAAGAAAAAGTGCGTGTAATACACATGCATATGATATGAAAAAATAGCAAATAAAATAAAAACAAGTGGCATTTTAATTTAAAATAATTATCAAAATAAATTTTAAATATTAATAAGTCAAAATCTTTAAGAGAAGACGTTAAAAAATATAAAAAAAGGAAAGAAATTATACACCCCCCCCATCACCCACCCCCGCGCTCCACCCCATACAAGTTTTTTCCTTTCTTTTCTTTTTATAACAGCTCTACCTTCCATCATTGTTAATTCTCCATTTAGAAAAAATAGATATTTAACATATATTATATATAAATTTATCATTTCAATTTCTATTGTGTCTTCTTTCTTATTTTCATTTGAATTGATGGTGTTTTCTTAAAAGATTCATTCTTCCTTTATTTATTTTGATTTCAAATTTATATTTTTTGTTTTTCTGTTTCTACTTAGATTTGGGAGGAAGAAGGGGTGTAGATCAAGGTGGTTTGTGGCGGGAGAGGTGAAGAGGGAGATTTTATAAATGATCTTCATTTTTTCCGGCAAAGAAGCTATAGATAATTTTCATTTTTTTGATAAATAAGGCATCTTCATTTTTTTGATAAAAGATTGTGAATGGCGATCTCCATACGAAAGTTGACAGTTATTAGAATATTAAAAAAGGAAGAAAGAAGAAAACATGAAATTTGTAAAAGTAAATATAAAATAAAAAATGACCATGATTTACAAAGCAAAGTGGTTTCAGATGGTGAAAGAGAAGAAGATAAAAAAAAATTGTTACTATTAAAAAAAATAATGAGAAATTTAAAAAGGAAAGATTGAAAAGGAAAAGAAAAAATATTAAAATATTAACTTCACGTGTTCACCAAGATGTGAATTACATTTTTTGCGCCACCTCAGTGTCTAAATGAATCAAATTTGAGTGAGTAGAGGTGTTTAATAGGTAATAGTCCTAGTTGAGGTATCTAAGACAACTAGGCATGGATCCTTTAATTTATTTATTTTTAAAATTATTTTTTAATTATTTGGATAAAAAATATTATATATCATTAATTTATTGGTCAGTTTTTATTTTTATTTAAAAATAATTATTTAATAACTTCTTTTTATATAAATGACATATGACATTATTTAATTTGTCACTTTACACGTCATTCGCGAGTGTAACACACATTTTATGTATTTTTGTTGATATTAAAAAAAGTGTTAAAATGACACAACAAAACTCTACATCAGGTGTCCAAGATGAACATTGTCAAACAAAAGGCTCATCAACAGAGTTATGATTCACAAATCACAATCTTATCTGTCATGCCCCTCTTTGAGTCCTACTCATGTAAGTTCACAATCTCTTGTACTACTAATAAAAAATGTCTTTATCAGATTGAGAGGGTCCTTTGATTAACTTGAAAAATAATCAAATCACGTGAAAACTTATTTTGATGTTAACTGTTAAGTAAATACAAAAATGTGTTGCAAGTTCAATGTTTCAAAAGTCATTTCTAGAGAACGTGTAACTTGTTACTTTAGCTTAAAATTTATTTAACTTCTCCTAATTATAGGCCCAATAAAGATTGTGTTTTTTTTTTAGTTTTCCTCGTGGTATGACGAAGGATCGAGAAACTCTTTAGACGGTAAAAATGTGTGACGATGAATCAAAAGTTATGTTATATCCACCGACCAGTCGACCATTGCCATAAGCTCATCAAAATCAAAGTCGTCCGTGTCATTTTTTCTTCCTAAAACCACGGTCTAATTGCGTCCAATTTCTAAATATACAGGACTTGAAGACGACGAGTGCATCATCAATGCTAATACAAATTAGTTAAAGCATGTATCCGATATCAATTCATATTGATAATTTTATTAATCATAAAAATATAAGTAATAAGGTATAAATATAAATTAAATGACTCATTTAAGTAAAATTTGCTTTATGAAATAGTGATTTTAAATTTCACTTTCCACCGGAAGGTTGCAAGCTCATCAATATCAGAATCATCCGTGTTTTTTTTTCTTCCGCAAACCACAATTATATTGCGTCCAATTTTTAAATATATCACACAATTTCCTCTCTAATAGTTCAAATATTTAGCTGTTTTAAGCAAGGCGTGAATAAGAAATAAGAATAAATGAAAAATAGGCTCAAATTGATAAATAATCATTTGGCAATAAAGTCACCTTTCAATTCGTGGAAAAAATAAATGGAGATGCGGGGGATCGAACCCCGTGCCTCTCGCATGCAAAGCGAGCGCTCTACCATTTGAGCTACATCCCCTCTTGTTTTTTCACACCAAACAAATATTACTGGTAATTAATATAACTAGACGCAAATGCTCGTGACAGTATGGGTCTTCTAATAAATGTTTTTTGGCTTAAGTTATGTGTGGCCCCTTAAAAATGTTCGTATAATTCATTTAGACACTTCAACAAATATTTTTTTCTATTAGACATTCCAACCTTAACAAATAAATATCTATTGAACATTTTTTTGACACTCAATCAAAAGAGAAAGTGCGTGTAATACACATGCATATGATGTGGCAAATAGCAAATCAAATAAAAATACGTGGCATTTTAATTTAAAATAATTATTAAAATAAATTTTAAATATTAATAAGTCAAAATCTTTAAGAAAATACTTTAAATTTTTCTAAAAAAAACTAAAAAAAGGAAAGAAATTATACACGCACACCCCTTCACCCACCCCCACACTCCACCCCATACAAGTCTTTCCTTTTCTTTTCTTTCTATAACAGTTATACCTTCCACCATTGTTAATTCTCCATTTAGAAAAAATAGATATTTAATATATATTAGGTATAAATTTATCATTTTAATTTCTTTTATGTCTTCTTTCTTGTTTTCATTTGAATTGATGGTGTTTTCTTAAAAGACTTGTTTATTGTTGGGCTTTGTGGAGGCTTGTGAGCCGGCCCGACCCATTACTGAAACCCTAGGTTAACCATTTGGTTTTCCTATAAATATGATCCTTGTATTTGTAATTCAAAGTAGCACAAGTGAAATAAAAATCCTCCTGTTACAGTCGTGGAGTAGGGAAACCGAACCACGTTAAATTCTTGTGTGTCCCGTTTGTGTTCCGTTTCTCTTTTCTCTAGATTATTTGTGTGTGTTGTGTGTTTAATTCCCAACAATTGGTATCAGAGCGAGGTTTCAACAACATTGTAACACAAACTGTGAGAAATTGTCACCTAGGGTTCTTGTGTGAAGAACTGTGTGCAGGGAGGAGTGTCCGCCGTTACCGTGTGGGTAACCTCAAGCAGCAGCCGGCTAGGAGAACCGCGCAGGGTGCGAACAGCCGTCGTCCGTGTGCTGTCCGTCGCGCCGTTCCGTTGGCCGCCGCGTCGAGGAGCCTCAGATCCAGCCGCGAGCGTCCAGATCGTGAGCATCGTCCAAATCGCCGCCCGCTGTCTGTAGACGCCGTTAAGGGAATTGCCGAAGTCCTTTGAGATGGCAGAAGATGGGAAGTTCCGAATTGAGAAGTTCGATGGTACAGATTTCAGTTGGTGGAAGATGCAGATTGAAGATTTGCTGGTTCAGAAAGATTTGGACGTAGTGTTGGGTGACAAGCAAGGAAAATTGTCTGATGCAGAGTGGGCAGTTTTGGATCGGAAAGCTATGTCAGTTATCCGACTCTCGTTGACCAAGAATGTTGCGTTCAACATTCTTAAGGAGAAGACAGCGAAAGGCATCTTGGAAGCCTTGTCTAACATGTACGAGAAGCCATCTGCAGCAAACAAAATTTTTCTGATTAGAGAGTTGGTGAACACAAAGATGAAGGAAGGCAGTTCAGTTACCGAGCACATCAACTCATTGAATTCGATCTTAGCCAGACTTTTGTCAGTTGGCATTAAGTTCGATGATGAAGTTCAAGCTTTACTACTGTTATCATCATTGCCTGACAGTTGGTCCGGAACGGTTACAGCAGTTGCCAGTTCAGTGGGACCTAATGGATTCACCTTTGAGAAGATTCGTGATCTCGTTCTTGGCGAGGATGTCAGAAGAAGGAGTTCTGGAGAATCATCAGGTGATATGCTAAACGTCGTCAGAGGCAGAGGAAATAACAGAGGTAGTGGGAGCAGGAACCGAAGAAGGAGTCAGTCAAAGGCTCGGGATGGCTCAGGTGTAACATGTTGGAACTGCAAGGAGGTGGGGCATTTCAGGAATCAATGCCAGAAAGACAAACAAGTCAACATTGCAGAAGACAGCGTCAACGAGGATTTGTTTATCTGTTGCGCGGAGAGCAATGTGGATTCCTGGGTCATGGATTCTGGTGCTTCTTTTCACGCTACCCACAGCAGTGAAGCATTGCAGAATCTGGTTATTGGAGACTTTGGAAAGGTAAGGCTTGCAGACGATAGAGCTCTTGATGTTACGGGCATGGGTGACATGGTGCTGAAGACGCCAGTCGGTTTCTGGACCTTGAAGGATGTCAGAGTTGTTCCAAGCTTGACGAAAAGTTTGATTTCTGTTAGGCAGTTGGATGAACAGGGACATCATGTGAAGTTCGGAAATGGGCAGTGGAAGGTCGTGAGGGGCAATCTTGTCATGGCTCGTGGAACAAAAAGAGGATCGTTGTATATTGTCGGATTACCGTCTGAGGGAGTGACCGTCCCAGTTCAGAAGAAAAACAAAGTCCGGTTCACAGAATCTCGTGGGCAGAAGAAGGTTGTCTTTGCAAGAAAGAAACCCAGAGCCACAGGTCAGATTCAGGATGAACGAGCAAGGAAAGGTTCAGGAAGACCAGTCAGAGGCGTTTGTGGCAGTGGGAGCACCGGCCGTGCTTCAGCCAAGGCTCCTAGAAGACAGTGGGTCAAGAGAACCAGTATTCCAGCTGTTGATACGTCTCCAGAAAATTTCTTGCTGAGTATGGAGAGTGTTTGTTCTCAGGGAGTTCTAGGATCCGGCAGTTCGTGTCTCAAGTGGGAGCCGGTAGGGACCGAGGACGAGTCAAGGGCAGTTTCAGCCGTGACTGATGTGTTGAAGCTTCGGGGAGCTTCAACGGGCCTTTCAGTTGACTGATGAGAAGGCCGCTGTAGCAGGAGAGAGTTGAAAAAGATTACTAGACATACAAGTGTTCTAAGTGGATGACAGTTGAAATTCTTCAAGCCTCCAAGTGGGAGATTGTTGGGCTTTGTGGAGGCTTGTGAGCCGGCCCGACCCATTACTGAAACCCTAGGTTAACCATTTGGCTTTCCTATAAATATGATCCTTGTATTTGTAATTCCAGAGTAGCACAAGTGAAATAAAAACCTCCTGTTACAGTCGTGGAGTAGGGAAACCGAACCACGTTAAATTCTTGTGTGTCCCGTTTGTGTTCCGTTTCTCTTTTCTCTAGATTATTTGTGTGTGTTGTGTGTTTAATTCCCAACATTTATTTTGATTTCAATTTTTTTTTGTTTTTCTGTTTCTACTTAGATTTGGGGGGAAGAAGGGATGTAGATCAAGGTGGTTTGTGCGGGAGAGGTGAAGAGGGAGAGAGAAGATATTTTATTAATGATCTTCATTTTTTCCGGCAAAGAAGCTATAGATGATTTTCATTTTTTAGATAAATAAGGCATCTTCATTTTTTTGATAAAAGATTGTGAATGGTGATCTCCATACGGAAGTTGACAACTATTTGATTATTAAAAAAAAAAAGAAGAAGAAGAAGAAAACAGAAAATTTGTAAAAGTAAATATAAAATAAAAAATGACCATTGATTTGTAAAGCAAAGTGGTTTCACATGGTGAAAGAGAAGAAGATAAAAAAAATTGTTACGGTTAAAAAAAATAATGAGAAAATTAAAAAGGGAAGATTGAAAAGGAAAAGGAAAAGGAAAAGGAAAAATATTAACATATTAACTTTACGCATTCACCAAGATGTGAATTACATTTTTTGCACCACCTCAGCAAAAGTGTCTAAATGAATCAAATTCGAGTGAGTAGAGGTGTTTAATAGGTACTAGTACTAGTTGAGGTATCTAAGTGAATTATGTGAACAACTTTAAGGGGTTGTAGATTACTTAGACCGATGTTTTTTTGTGTCATTTCATGTGACAGAGAATTTTAATATGATCTTTAAATATTTAAGTTGTTGGTGATTGTAATTTATAGTACTTTTTACGTAATTTTTTTAATAATATATGTTACTTCTCTTGTTCCAATGTATGTAGCACAAATAAAATTTTAAGAGTCAATCAAATATTTTTATCATTGAGATTTGCGATACTATTTTTCATGCAGTAGCATTAATAATACATGTTACTTATTGTCTCATTTTATGTGACACAAATAGATTAATTTTATGAATGAATCAAATTTTTAATAAGCAATGGAATTATTTATAAAGTTGTCAATTATCATGATCTATAGTATATTTTATGCAATTTTAAATATATAAAAAATTAAAACAAATAAATTAAAATGAAAGAAAAAACGATTGAATATAAGGAAAGTTGTCATACAGACATGTCGACCATGATCTGCCTGGTTATCCCTCTATTATATTAGTAGGGGATATAAAGAAACTATATAAAAGCCCCCATGATCTTGACAATACAATTCACTTTCATGTCATGCCACGTTATCGTCACATCAACGTCACACTAAAATTATTTAAATTTTAAAATACTTTTTGTTTCTTTTTATCTATAGAATTTTAAAAAAGGTAAAAAAAAAGGGGGAGATATGAGGATTGATCCAAGATTATAAAAAATAGGATAAATAAGGATTAATCCAAGATTATAAAAAAATCATTAAAAAAATGTCAAACTCTACGAATTCAAAACTAGAAAACATTCAATTTTTAAACCACGTTATCAAAATAAATAAATAATATCTACTAAAAAAACTAATTTGAGATGAAAAAATTATAATTTTTTAATTAAAAAATTTCAAGTACATCACAGTCAGCGAACACTTCCATAAGTAAGATCTTGAAACAACAATAAATTGTTTATCTTTTTGTTTCTTGTTCATCACTTTTAAGCTTGAACAAGGAGAATTTGAAATGAAAAAATTGATAGGGTATTTCAAAGAAGAAGAAAGAAGGTGGCAAAGGCGGGGGCTCGGGGAAGAAGAAGAAAGGAGTGAGGCAGGTATGAGTGATAACAGGGTTTGAAAAAAGAGAAGGAGAGGGGTGGTGGTGATGGTGTTAATGGGGGGTCGAAGATCAAGAAATAGAGTGGGAGTGGAGGATTTCAAAGAAAGTGAAGGGTTAAAAAAAGAAGGAACTGGTGTAGGGATTGCAATGAGGTAGGGCGGGGCGGTTGTGGGCAAGCTCACATAAAGCCGCTAAAATTATAACACGCCCCGCTCCGCATAGCATCAATTATTGTTTTCAATAGGGGTGGGCATTCGGTATTTCGGTTCGCTTCATTTTTTTTTTCGGTTTTCGGTTTTTGTAAATTGTACCGGACCGAACCGAAATATTTCGGTTTGATTCGGTTTTTATTATTTCGATTCGGTTTTTATTATTTCGGTTCGGTTTTGTTATTTCGGTTTTTTTAATGGGCCTGCTTAGTTGGGCCTTTAAAAATTTACAATTTTTTTTGTTTGATTTTCTGCTTAATGGGCTAAAATAGTTATATCAAAAAGTCTTTTACTTTTTAATTTTTTGTTTTAAATTATAATATTTATTATTTAATATTAATAATTAATATAATATAAATATATATTATAATATAATATATTTCGGTAAACCGAAATACCGAATTACACAAAATCACATACCAAAAACCGAACCGAAATACCAAAAAATACAAAAACATATACCGAATACCGAACCGAAAACCAAAAAACCGAAACCGAAATACCAAAAAAAATCGATTCGGTACGGTATTTCAGTTTTTCGGTGTTTATGCCCAGCCCTAGTTTTCAACCTACCCTGTCCCGCGCTACATAAATTCGCTTTACCCTGTTCCGCACTCCCTAATTTTTTAAAAAATTACAAATATTAGATGCGATAAGTTTTTAACCAAAAAATTTAAATTATTTTCATTGCTTAATATTTTTTTAATCTCCAAACTGTCAGTAATTCTGAATTGATTATATATGACGTAATAATAAATTATTGAATGTATTAAGAAAGAAACAAAATATGTCAACATTTTTTTTTCTAATTTATTGGCCATTCAAAAACATTTTTTCATTTGAATGAAAAGAATACACCAAACAGTGACCAAAACAGATAAAAAACATATACAAAAGTTAGTGTAGATCAACGAATTTAAAAGACTTTTACCTTAAACACGTGCCCCGCGAGAATTTTTAAAATATATATTATAATATGCCCTGCCCCGCCACAAACCCGCAAAAGCTATAACATGCCCTACCCCGCGAACGTTGAAACCCACCCTGCTCTACTCTCGCGCCGCCCCGCCCCGCCCCATTGGCCATTGCCATCCCTAGAGTGGTGCAGGTTGTGGCTTAGGGTGGCGGCGGTAATAGGGTGTGAGGAAGAAAGAAAGGGTGAAATTGTTGGTGGATAAATATGGTGGGATATGAGGAAGAAGAAACTTTATTGATTGAAAAGAAAAAGTGGAAGGCCTAATTGTTTTTATTTTTTAATTTTTTACTTTTCACTCTCTTTTAATTGTTTTATTGCTGCATCAGTTGTTTGAGTGGATTTTAATTTACTTTAAATGAAATCACGAAAATAAATAATTATTTATAAATTTAAAGTGATAAAATAAATTGAGTAGACAAATTCTAATATTTATTTTATGTATTTACTCTATAACAAATATGCTGGTAAATGATCAAGTTAAATTATTCCAATACTAAAAATAATTATTTATTGCATCTTGACTTCTATTTTACTGCATTAAAGTTACTAAATAAGTATTGTTTTTTATGAAAAATTATTTAATTTAATCAAAAATATCACAAAAAATATTAATCTGTTTTTATATCCAAAAAGTCACATAACTTTGTTCAAGTGTCACAAAAAGATCATTAGAAGAAAAATAATTTTTTTAGGCATTATGCAAAAATCAGTGGGATCGTAATGAGAGGTTATAATCATCACAATTACGTAGTTATTACAAGCTTAAGAATGCAAAATATTCTATTCATCTTTACTATTTTCATAGGAATAAGAAGTAGATATAAGTTTTTGAGTCAAATAAAATTCATTGATGCTTGTTGCTACGCCAAACTGAGTCAAGCATAAATGAGTTGAGTTCTAATTGTTTCTTTAACAATATGTTTGTGTCGTAAAAACAAAAATTGTATAATAAACTAATTTATTTATAAAAAAATATATTTTAAACAGTAATTTAAATTGAGGATTGAATTCAACCAATATTTTTATCGAGAAATTCTAAAAAATAATATGGTTAAGAGTTTAGGTATATCAATAAAGAAGTACAAAATTATTAATTTATTATAATTATTATTGTGACGAGTACGATGATTAAACTAAGCTATTAATAATTACGTTAATTACTATTTTACTCCTCACAAGAATTTTAACATTTTTAAAACTCAGTAATTCCACAACTCAACGAAAATAAAAATTTAAGCAAGATTTAAATTGAGTCTGATCAACACAATCGATCAAATTTTACCTTATTAATTCTAATTCACTTTTAATTGGCTACTATTTTAATTTTTTTTTTACTTCACTTTTATCATATTAAGAAAAAGAATTTCTCATCAAATATTTGGGGCTTCCATTATCTCCAAAGAAGTGGAACAAACTTGATTGCAAGATTTTGATTGATAAGATTACCAGTAGAATCAAGGGCATTCGAAGCAGTTATCCTATGGCGGAAGATTTCAAATAGTGTCATCAAGTAGATTAATGAGGAGATGTTACTAGGAAGTACAATATCTTACCTATATAAAAATTACAAAGATGTAGAGATTTAATGCATAAATTACACATGTATTACATTAAAGGTCTAATTTATTGGTGACACTCTAAAATTGGTACGATATGATTTTAACTAGATAATATTTATTTTAGATACTTAATATAGTGTTTCGCTGTGACATGTTGACACTTTTTGCTTACCTAGCATAATGAGTGTGATACACTCATTTATCAACGCGTGAAATAGCCTTTTAGTTAATTTTTTCATTATTTCTTCTTCTTTTTCTTCTTCCTATTTTTAGCCACCATTTTATCCAAGTTAAATTTCATCCATTGTAAATGAAAATTGACAAAAATAATGAAAAATATTCTTAAAATCTAAAAATAAATACACTTACAAAATTTTTCTTGAAAGAATTTAATATTAATTTCTTTAAACTAAGCTAAAAATTTATCTACGATAGTAATGACGTGCAGATGGTGGGTGGGGTAGTTTCTGCAAATGGTGCTCATAGTAGGATACTTCCGATGCAGGGGTTTGGGGCTATTTGGAGGTTGGGTTTTGGGGGCTTTAGAGAAGATGATTTTGTGTGTGTGTGTGTGGGGGGGGGGGGGGG
>NC_028638.1:54612892-54757956 GCF_001406875.1 Solanum pennellii
GGGGGGGGGGGGGGGGATGTTTGGTTTGGAGAAGAAAACTAGGGGTGGAGGATCCTTTTATTTATTAAATTTTAAAATTATTTTTTAATTATTTGAATAAAAAATATTATTTGTCATTAATTCATTGGTCAGTTTTCATTTTTATTTAAAAATAATTATTTAATAACTTTTTTTTATACGAATAACATATTGGCATTATTTAATTCGTCACTTTACACGTCATTCGCGAGTGTAACACACACGCCTTATGTATTTCTGTTGATATTAAAAAAGTGTTAAAATGACACAGCAAAACTCTATATTAGGTTTCTAAAATGAATATTGTCTAGTTAAAATGTCTAAGTCATATATCGTGTCAACTTTAGAGGGCCACCAATGAGTTAACCCTAGATTAAAGGTTCTTTGAGGCTTGCAATCATCCAATCATAAGAATGTCGAGTTCTTCTTAGATTGTATTTTTATTGCTTCTATTTATATAGGTAATATTAACAATGTTCGCCAAAAAAAATAATGATTTTTTCTTATTTTACCCTCGTAATTATACATTTCTAAAACTAGCTCCTAAAACCTAACCGTATACATTAATTAATATGAAATATTATTATAATATTAATCATCAGTACAGTAAAGAGGATAAGTGAAGTGTATGGGGAAGTATATGTTTAAATTTTTATTTATAAAGCAAAAAAAATAATTAATTATTTAGATCTGTTTTAAACTTATATTATCTACTCTATTTTGAAAGAAAAACCTATTTATTGTCTCATTTTAGAAGTAGACCAGAAAGTGAAAAGGCTCAGAGAACAGTGTCATAGTTTGACACCGTCGTCATCGTATCATCTCCGCCGTCTTCTCCGCCATCCACCGCCGTTTGTCTCCGCCATTCACCGTTGACACAGGCATCCAGGTTCTTTACCTTTCATCTTCCTCTATTGTTATCGCAAATTCTTGACTGAGATTCTTTATCCATTACGTTTTGCAACGTTAAGCGGTTTGAATAAATTACTTGTGCGTTTTCTTGGCATCTTTTCTCTTCTTGTCTATGCTTAGGACTCCAGTTTGGTTGATTTCTCAATTGGGGTTTTTTGTATTAATGGATTAGGGCAATAGAGGTCTTAAAAAGATGATTTCCTTTACTTGGTATAAACTGGGTATATCGTATAGTTCAAGATTAGGTTTTTGGTTGCATTATTGTATCTTTCTTGACTAAAGTTTTCTTCTTTTTGTTTATATTCATATATGAATCGGGTTTCAGTTTTGGGTTTCTTGCCCCTCCCCTTCGTCCTGGTGGGCTGGGTGGGGCTTTTCTGTTGATTTGTAAGTTCCAGTAACATGGAGTGTGTGGATTATGCATTGCTTCGGAACAGTTACACCTCCTAAACTAGTTCAAAAGTTGCCTATTTGAATCTTTTATATCAATTATACTCTATTTGGATGTTGTCTCCAATTTCACAGCCGTTTGTCTCCGCCATTCACCGTCGACATAGGTATCTGGGTTCTTTACGTTTTCATCTTCCTCTATTATTATCGCAAATTCTTGACTGATATTCTTTATCCATTTCGATTTTGTTATGATACATGGTTTGAATCTATCACTTTTGTTGCACTGTGTTTTCTAGGCATCTTTATCTTCTTCTCTATGCTCAGTACTCCAATTTGGTTGATTTTTCAATTTGTTTTTCTTTGTATTAATCGATTTCGCCGTTGGTTATATGGTTATTAAAAAGACGCTTTAATGGCATAAAGTATAAATTGGGTGTGTAATATAGGTGTTGAAAAGACCATTTTCTTTTATGGCATAAAGTATAAATTGGGTATATCCTATAGCTCAAGATTAGGTTTCTTGTTGCATTATGTTATCTTTCTTGATTAGCCTGGAAGTTTCTTTTTAGTTATATAGATTGGGTTTTCTTTTTTTGGTTCTTTGCCCCGGCCTTTCATTCCGTAGAGGTTGGGTGGGGGCTTTTCTGTTCATTTTTAAGTTTCTCTAACATGGAATCTGGACTATGCATTGCTTTGCGAACAATTACGCCTGGATATTTGAATCTTTTATGTCAATTCTACTTTATTTGGATTTGGACTATGTTGTCAGTGTCACATTTTTCATAGTTCCGAAATTTGGCCAAAGATTTGTGAAACATCAGTTATGTAACTTACAATATGGTCTTGAAAACTAATATGTCAGCATCAGCAAACGGAGTGTAATCCCACAATTAACCCATAGGAAGGGTAACGTAATCGCATACCTTATCTCTACCTTGAAAAGGTGGAGCTACTGTTTTTGATGGACCCTCAACTCAAAACAGATGAAAAAGATGACAATAGCAATAAGCAGGAAAAATCTCAACCTCACTTGATAAAATTGTCCTTCTCCTTCATAATTTTTTCGTCTTTCTTCATTTAGATTCTACATTCTTGTAAGCCAGCTGATGCGAGTGTTGACTGATCTTGTTCAGATTATCCCTTTTAACAAGTTCCTTTTTCAATATTCATTTATTCCCAAGGTTGTTAAGCTATTCATTAGCGAGCTTTAAAATCTTTATTTTCAGATGATACTTGGATACTGTTTGTGGTGTGAAGTGATGCTTACATAAGTGAAGAAGCTGTGCAGTTTTCTAAAACATGGCTCACTTATCTTATTTTACTCTACATTATCTTGCAATTCACATTATGGGCTTGTAGATTTAAACTGAGCTTTTTGGTTTCCTTCTGCTGTTCTCTTCCAATAAAATGAATCAAAAGAGGTTAAGCAATGAAGTCTCATTGACTCTCTTGAATTTATTTCAGCAATTATGAAGCGGAAGAGGCAATCTAAAATAACAGATTTGAACTTTGATGTGTTGAAGCACGTTATGTATCATGTTGCTGTGTCACCTGATGGAGCTGGAAATCTTGCCCGAACTTTATCAGTGTAAGTATCATTCCCGATATCTCTCTCTTGTTTATGTTTCTTAATTCTAGATTACTGTTGACCTTATTTACCGTGACTTCTATGTCCTTTCCTATTCTTTTGATGTGATTAACTACTCTTTCTGTTATTAACTTTGAAATTGAGTTCCTGTCAAAGCTGATGTATCATCTATGTGTATCAACTTCTGCCTTGTATATGACCCAACATATGTCCTATGGGTGTCTACAATTTCGTGTTACAACATCAAAAGGGGTCCAGTAAAAGGTGTCTGCATATCTCTTGTGGTTATCTTGCAGATTATGCTGCTTCTGATCCTGATTTCCTCATCACAGCTGCAGACTGTTCAAGGAACTTGCTGATGATTCTGACATCTTAAAAGCCGCGGCGTTTGATCAAGTTAACCTTTCTGGTATTCATGAATCATTCTGGCGACCTGCTGGGATGTTATGTAGGTGCTTACCAACCGGAAATCCAACTGCTTTCAACACAATAAGAAAGGTACAGAACTCCTGTTTTGGGCATATCAGAAAGTTCTATCAGTGTTGTGCAATGCCCTTAGTAGCTTCAGGTCACTTCTCTTTTACATGGTTGCATTTCTGCTCGGATTATTGCTAAAAAGCCTGTATTGCAGAATGCAGAGATATTGAATGTTTCTTATGAGATTCTCAAGAGGGACATGTTCCGTGGAAAAATGGTATTAATATTAAATTCTTCTTGTTGACGACATTTAGGGATGGCAATGGGGCAGGGTGGGTGCAGGGTGGAGCGGGTTTAAGCCTATGCTGGGTACATCATTGCGGGTGTGGGGCGGGTTGAAATATTTATTTTTCAATTCTTAGTGGGCGGTGCGGGTGCGAATTGAAATGTTTTTTTAAGTCAGGTTAAATAGATTTTTTCAATACATGCTAAATACGAAACTGAATTGCCTTTTCTTTCTATTTACAATAACTGTTAATATTTGAAAAGACAATAAGTTTTATCTAAACCATGTTATAATCCTAGTTTAGATGTTGAATTTCTTTTTGTTTTTAAAGACGAGAAATGTTTTATAGAAAGAGATAGACAACAAACGAGCCTCCTTTGGTCACTTATACATCTAGAATTTCTGAGACTTACAATACTACGGTAATTATGCATCATAATATTATAGTATATAATAATCCAATCTATATTAGTACATGTATACTTAGGTAATTATGCATCATAACATGAGTTCAAAACATGCTTAGTAGAATTTTTGAGATTTGCAGACACAAAAAAACAGCTTATGCGGAGCGGGATTATATGGGGCGGGTTGAAAATAGTAGATCAGTGTATGTGGGGAGGGGTTGGACGGGTTAAGGTCTTTGCGGGCTTATGCGGGTTTGCCGCGCAACCGTCCCACCCCATTGCCATCCCTAACGACATTTATACCAGTCACCGATTTAATTTCTTCTTTGATTTAGGCTGACAATAATGTTGACCTGCAGATTCTTTTGGTAAGAAGCACAGCTCTTGAAATTGCAAATACCAGGGCAAGGAAGAAGGCTTTTGCAGCTGCCATAGATGTTGGTATTTTAACTTTAATATTGTTAAATTGAATTTATAAGATGACATCAACTTCTAATTTCTCTGCATGAAACATGTGGTATAATGCATGTACAACCAGGACTGCTCAAGTACTTGTGATGCCGTTGATGCTCAAATTGAAACTATTGAGCAGTTTTTAGAAATGTTGAAGGCTGTATTGAAAGTAATGAGAAGTCAGATTGCTCAATGAGGTTGAGCTGATGCCTAGCTTTTTGATGCCGCATGAGCGTTTAAGTGTTAAACATCTTCAAAGACGAGGACTCAGACAAAATTGAAGTTCAGCATTTGGGGCTTTAAATATGGGTTACGTAGCTTGCTGAGTGGTTAAAATCCTCGTCGTTATTGTCAGTGAGCAGTTATATCAGACATAATTGTCACTTCTAACTTGCCAATTTTGGTGCGCTCTGTGTATCTTTGTTTCTACCGTTTTTCTTTTAACATATTATGGTGTCAGACTGAAATATCTCAGTTCAGAGAGTATGTAAATCTATTTGCAAACACTTCCATCTTTGCATAGATGTGATCGATGGATGATAAAGCCTTGTAATGTGGTGGCAAGAATTGGCCTATATTTCAACTTGGTCAGAAAACGGGTTTGCATATTTCAACTTAATCAGTCTTTAGGTGCTCAATGGTGTCCCTAACACCCTGTTTAAGGTTTGCTTTTGTTCCTTTTTAATGTTTCGTGCAGATTTCAATGAAGTTACATTGTGCCGAGAAAGTTTTCAGAAGCAAAAGATATTAGGAAGCAAAACAGCGTGGAAAGGAAATAAAACTCTATTATTGGACCAAAATCTAAGTTGCTTCTCAAATCTCAGTTGCTTATGTAATCAGGTTAAAAACAACAAAAATAAGAAGGCAATTTGCCAAAATTCACATGCTCAGTGTGTAAATCCTTGCTAGTTCAGTAAATTATACAGTGAAATAACAACATAAAAGTAGCACCAAACAATTTTGTCTTGATATTGCTGTGTTTTATATCCATGTTTTTCGGTATGGTCTTGCATCAAACAGTATAAGAGCAATCTATATCTTATATGTAATTGGAACACATAATTTTTAAGAAACCAAATGTATCAACTAACCGTAACCTTTCATACCATCATATATCAATCGCTAATTTGTAGTGAAGTCAATATTGTACAGCAAAAATGGTAACAGCTAAGTTATCAAACTTAAAAGTGCAGCAACCGCTACAGAAGCTCAAAATTGCACGAGGCAACCCTCCCTATTCTTCCCCCGAAAGCCAACAAGGCTCTGTTAACAGTAAAGCACCATATAGCATTCAGAATGGAGATATCACAACTTGTAAATCAGAAATCATCTTTGCTCCAGCAGGTTGTAGCTTGTGCTTCAATGAACGTATTTCGCCTAACGCCTGACACGTTCTCAGCTGCACAATGTGTCCTCCCACCATGCTAATGATGGTCATGGATAAAGAATGTCAGTTTCACCAAATGAAGCGTTGTCATCAACCACATGAATCTTCAGTATGTGTTTTAACTAGGTGAGACTAGAACACTTCCCTCTGAGAGAGGGCTACATCCAGCTTGAATTTGCTGCTTTTGCAACTGCTCCAATTCACTAGAAGGGAAAACTTCTGATTGAAGGGATGGACATATTTTGTGCACATGCAACCACGTTAGTTGCCAGAAACTGTCCCCTCCTACAGGATCACTTGGTATGAGAATTCCACTAGTTTTCATGATAAGTAGAGTGTTCTTTAGGAGTTCAGGGACAAGTTCTGGAATCTTCTCACTCCGTCTACCTTTAAATTTCATCTTCATGCATCTTTCAGTATGATCCAGTAACCCTAACCATAGTTTGCAGAAGGATGGCAACTGTGAGAGATGCTCCAGTGATTGTAGAAACACTTTGAACATGAGCTTCAGAGACAGAAAAATTGCTCCTTCTATGCTCCTGTAATCCTTCAAGGAACCTTGTGGTGCAAGTTCCAGCAATTCATCCAGCATTGTAAAGATGATCTGATCAAAACACTGCAACCACAGATCAGTTGAAATGTGAATCCCCTCAACTACTGTCAAGCACCTCTGCAACATCAAGATGGCATGACCTCGCACCTCTTCTCTCCAATCCAAACAAAACTTTCTGAGTCCCTGTACCAGCCTCAACCACATCTCAGTTATATCCTGAGACATTTTCATAGCAGCCTCTTCCCCCAGAGCATCCTTTGTTTTGTGAGACCATCTAACAAGACAAACAAGTGACCCAGCCATCAGGTCTAAGGATCTCACAGCTTGATCAACACTTCCAATGCGGGAGTCAGCAAAATGGCTTGCCGCATTTAAACAAAGGATGTAATTAGCAGGCAGTAGGTGGGCCCCATCAGCCATGATGAATGATAGAGTTTCAAATCCTGCTTCAGAAGCTTCTGGATGCCGAGCTGTAATAGAAAGCAGAGATATAATTGTCCGCCAGCCCATATTAGATCGTATCTGCATAGCGTTTGATTTGACAAGGTGCATCACCTCCTGGGTTATCTGTTCAAGAAAAGCATCGGCGACCCTTGCATCAAGCTTTAAGATGAGTTGCAGTGACTTGAGGAGCTCATCTGTGAGGTTTTCCTTGTAAGGAAGCAACCTTTGGCATATCCGAAGCAGACCAAAAACAGCCTTCTCTACTAAAGTACAAGGCATTGTTGTTGACTGGACAACACTTGCTATGTGCTCATAAACAACTTGCCAAAGGAGCATTATCCTATCCCGGTTGTTTATCGTGATTGCAATCAGCAACTCTAGACAGAATACTGCAGTCTCTTCATCTTCCAGAGAGATATTTCCCTTATGAGGCCGGCCCGCAGCCATCACGAGGGCCCGGACAAGCTGTGAAAGGGACTCTGCTTGCAAAAACTTACTCTCAGCAAAGATGGTGTCAATGTGACAATTCTGAATAGTCTGAAGAGTCTGCTGACGGGCAGCAAGCTGCTTTTCATTTGGCTGAGGTGCAGGTTCTTCTGCATCAAGATATAACAGTTGGCTAAATCGGCCCATTAAGCCAGATGACTTCCTTGATGGAGCCAATGAAGGCACATGAGGTGCTGATGGGGAAGCTGCAGCAGGTTTGCTTTTGTAGGCATCAGAAGTAGAATCCACATCATCAGCAGCATCATTAAAAAGACGAGTAGGAAGAAGGCCAAAGTTATGCAAGCTCAAAATGCATTCCAGGATGTTTTTCCAACCAGAACGAATATGGTCCCCATACTTGTTTGCTATTGTAAAGACAGCTAAAGTGGCCAATCTAGCTTTATTATCTTGGGCAAATGTAACAATAAATTCATCAGTATATGATGGAAGCAAAAGAGTTGTGAACTTGCATAGAGATACTACTAAATCATCCAATACATCATCAAAGCTGTAGGAGGCTGAAATTTTGGCAATGGCAAGAAATCCATCAATGCATGTTTGCCAGACATCTTCCTGCTCCACATGATCTAAAACCACTGAGATGGAAGCAATTGTCTGACCAGACAGCATAGCGAACATATCATAATCAAGATAAGGTCCATGATCACAGACAATAAACGGGGAAGTTTGCCTCGATTTGTGGACCAGACCAATCCAATGACTTGGTGGCAGCACTGGGGTATCAGCACCTCGATCTGAGGAAATCCGGATCTCATTCTCACAGATGGAGTGGTAAAGCTCAGACAAAAATTCTCGAGGGAGGTCATTTCCTCCGTTTATTCTCCGGTTGTTGCGGATGAAATCTTCCTCCGTCATCTTCTTCTTGACCTGTGTATTGTGTTGATCCGTATTCAGCATGATTAGTGAATATGATAACACAAGTGCAGCATCTTTGTTAGCCAGAACATCTGGTGCTTGCTCATAATATCGTTCAGAGAACGCTTCAAGCACCCTGTGTATTTTCTGTGATTCTCCAGGCAATCTGAACGTCTCCAAGAATATACGCAAGGCAGTGTCTAGGTTCATATCCTGAAAATCAAATGTCCTTGAAAATTCATGAAGCACTTGAATATAGAATTCTTCATGACTTCCCAAGAAGTCCCCAACAAGATTCTTATCCAAGCCATTTGAAAATCTAAAGAAACATGCTACACTTTCTGGATCAAGTTTATCAGGTAACAGATGCACTGCTTGGAGATATTCCATACCCTTCTTTGGATCACGGTTAAAGTGATCAACACCAACCAACAACTTTTTCTTTATTTGCTTCATCTTATGGACAAAAGGAACCCAATGATCAGGATCATTATAGTCCTTGCATATTTCTACCCAAAATGGTCTAAATTCATCAAGATTAAATGAACCTTGATCTGAAACTAATGAATCCCGGCCTATTCTCTCAGCCATACCCTGAATCATGGCAATTAGACCATCCAGGGCAAGCGTATTTAGAGCTGAAAGTGGACTATTAACTGGAAATGTGCTTTTTGATAACAGGTTGGCAAGTTCTTCAAAAATATTGCTGCAGGATATGTCACAATCATAATTTGCATACATTTCTGCCACGAACATATGCTGTCTGCAGAAGTCAACAAGTGTTTCCATGGCAACCTCCTGAAGTTGATACGACGCTCCATGCTTGCTCTGGGCAATCTTCAGTAAAACACCAGAGAAAAAGGCTTCAAGTTGTAGCTTTAACTTAAAACGCAGATGATGATACAAATTTAAAACAATGCTACAAACTGTCGAAAGAATTAAAGGACTCATTGACAACCCAAAACGCATCAGATTGTGGAACAATTCCTCCTGTATCAGAGCCAACAACTTGGGATGATCTCCAAAAGCAGCACCACCTAGTTCTATGGCTGAATTAATTAAACCCAGCGCAAATAATGGGACATCTTCTTCATACGCTATAGGGTTGGATCTTGAACCAATTTCAATGGACTCCATCACATTCAGAAGAGAACATAGGAAATGAAATATCTCCACCATGCAGGGGACCCCATGAGGATCCATCATTGGGTTTTCTCCATTACAGGCGATATCCTTTTTTCTAGTTTTCTCATCTGTTTGATCATTCCCTACGGCCACATCAAAACATCCATTGTCTTCTTGTTTCTTGCCAGTCTGCAAGAAAATGGCATTATGAATCACAATATACAAGAGGGTGATACTAGTATTCAAGTTTCAAGAACTTAAGAAATGAAATATCTAAATCTCAAAAACCTTAGCTGATATAATTTAGAGCTCAGGAAAACTATCAATAGACAGAAAACACCCGAGTCCCCAATATGTTAGTAAACTGCTCTGTGTCTAAAATGCATCATACGAGATCCAGTTCAAAGCAGTTAAATTTATCAGTTTGGTCTTAGGCCTAAATTAGTGTACAGGCTGAATTGAAAGCCATAAGTATGCAAGCTCCATAACTAGGAGAGTGAGCTAATATACAGGAAATTGACAAGACTCAAAAGTGTAAGCCATTCTAGGGTCAAGTTAGTGAGCGTAATTTACATCAATTGCATTGGATTTCAAAGAGTAAACTTTATTCCTTAGCATCTCCGTGTTTGGATTCTTGCAACTGCTTATTTAGATAAGGCTTATATGATTTTTTATCAACATTAATTCTGTTTACATAATAGTTGGTCTTTTTCTAGGAAGTGTTTACCCTGTATGGTAAACTCTGATTAAGAAAATGATGTAGCATAAAGTTGTAAGTTCACAATAAAATATATACAAACAAGCCCTCATACGTGAAACAGTGCTTTGAGTAATTGTCTGTTGAAAGTTACACTAACATAAAAGTGAATGCCCTACCTCCAAGTAACAATACAGGGGCCGAAAAGAAAGAGAATCTCAATTACCTCTGGATCAGCACACACTCTGCTTTCAATGTCAGGCAGGTGAACGAAGATACATCTAACCAATTCATGCATCGTGTGGCGTGCTATTCTCTGCAGAAGTTCACTTTTAGCACTTGCTTGATGAACCAATCGGAAGCAAGTGTTTACTATGTTGCATACGTGATGGTTGGTCAAATTCTTTGATGCTTTACTTTTCATACAAGCCAAAAGAACTTGAAGTATCTTCATTAGCACCACTTCCTCAGAGGCAGGATCAGTCACTTCAAAACGGCAGCTTGTCACAGCGTCAACTATCTGCTGCAAAGCTTTGTCCACATTCATGTCAGCTGATTCGATTATTCCTAGAGTCAAGAACTTGTAAACAGATGACAATGCAACACCAGTTATCGGTGCACCAGTCTCATCAGATTGGATCACATCCAAGAAGGGCTTAAGGTATAGAAGTGGATCAACATTGTTCCACTCATGTCTCCATGAGAATATCTTTTTTCTTAATTCCTTGAAAGATTGGATGAGAGAATACTCGAGTTGATCATCTTCAGCAGTATAACGAAATCCCCACCTAACATTTCTCCTCATCACGGCTAAAACAGCACCAATTTCTGAATTCACCATACATTCTAAGGCACCTCTGGAAGGCTTTATAGTATGATCCTTGGGTTCTACTCCACTCTGCTGATTAGGGCACCCCATCATAATTTTAACTTATGATTCAGTTCACTTCAATTGGAAATGTATGAAAAAACAATGAATCAGGCTGCTGCTTGGCCGAACCGTTACCCTGAGCAGCAACAAGTTGTTTGATATGAGATAAGTAAAGCAATGAAGTGAGAAAGCAAAGAATGAAGACACTTCCTGTATCTCGTCCATGCTAATAAATGTGGATATGAAACTAAGACTTAAAAGGTCAACAATCCTGACAGGCTCATAGCAGAACTATATGAACACCAACATCAAGAAAGAAACTTCAGAAAAAATGGTTTACTTGTTCATAACAAAGATAGTCACTTTGTCATAGAAGATAAAGAATGTAACAGGACCATATACACATATATCCAGTTAAGATCTATGCATTTCTTACTGTTTAATAACACCATGTATTTAGATGCTCAAACAGTAATTTAATCCAAGTCAGTTGAGATAAACATGGATTTCTATGCAAACAAACAAAAAATCTGCATGCCATGCAACAAGAAATTCCTTATCTATCTAAAGCGCGGCACTATGCAGAGCAGCCCTGTAAGCCATGGGTTGAATAAAATTTTGAATCCGACAAATATTTACCTCTATTACCATGCTAACACATACTATTCCAAGTATCATAGCTAGTGCACTAGTACATACTCGTCAAGTAATTCATATTTCTCCACTTGCGCGAGGGTTCAAAATCAAGCCTTTTTTCTTTGTCTCTTTCAACATTTTAATAAACCAATCTAAAAGCTTTAGGTCACATTTACTTGATCACTCTGCCAGGCAATCACATTAGAATTTTTCGAGCAAGATTCACAAACCAATGCCTAACTCTACAAACCTGGTGTCCAGATAAGTAGAGATACTAAGCTTTGCCTTACATGTTTTGAATCCATAGAACAACAACTATAAATTTCACCCCTATCTCCCTTGAAACAAAAAAGGAAGGAGAAAACCGAAAACATATTCAACACCATCATGTTTAAATTTGTCAATTACGCCATCAGCACTACCATCCAAAAAGAAAATATGACGGCAGGGGAGGGGCATAGAAAGGATCTCAAAAATGATCCAAGATCATCCCTTTAGCGAATTCGAAAGCACAGGCAATGCGCCATAGTGTTGTCCAAAATGAAAATTCGGCAGATATAATAAGTAATTGATCAAATCTTAAAATTGGAATTGTCAGATCTAAATCAATTTCCAATCAGATCAGCAAAATTGAGTGATTAAAAAAGGGAATTTGGAAGAGTAACACAGTGGATCGAACGGAAAAATGAGATACCTTTATAGACGATTCCCAGCCCCGAATTGAGAGCTGTTCGTCTGAGGGTCGTCGGAGTCCGGCAGACGGCCACACTTTTGGTATACTTAATTTTGATTTTGAAAAGTCTTCTTTGTCAAATCTCTATGGAACGGGTCGGAACTCGGATCTTTTCCCCCTTTTTGTTTCGCAAGTGTTAGAGAAGACGAATAACACGTGCTGCTCTCTTCTTTTTCTAATTTAGAAATAAAATCGTAGTATTATTATTACCTACTTCTTTCTTCTCATTTTCTTTTTCCCTTAATTAGTTTGTCAAATTATAATTTAATGTTTTACTTTTATAATCATCGATTAAATTTGGATCTTTGAGCAAAACTCATTATTTTTAGTTATTATAAAATTTCAAACTTTTAATTTCAATTTAGTATTTAACTTCTTTTTTATTGTCAAACACTAAGCACTATTTAGTTGTTGTATGAAAAAAAAACATTATTTGCTAGTATTACTCTTTCAATATCAAATTATAATTTTTACAAAATTAAAAAATTTATAATTTCATAAATAATATTATCATAAAATATGATTTAAATTATTAGTATGTCTTATATTATCTCACAAATTCACAAGTGCAAACAAAGCGAGAGAAATTTGGAGTTGGGGAAAAGCATATAGTTTACTTAAAAACTCCACTGCAACTCTTTTCGTCCCTTTTCTTCATAGTAAAGTAAAGGTTTGACCTTTGGATCTCTCATCTCTATCTATCTTCTTCATTAGGATTAGGGCTACAAAGTTCGTATCTTCTGTTTAAGGTAATTAATCATCATTCATCACTTACTAGTACTTGTTTTGTTTTCAATATGTTTCAATTACACATATCCACTCTAATTAACAAAAATAACTTAACAAGGAAGTGGAAGATTTCTTCATGGAAAATCGTAACTCCTCTCTAAGTAATGATGCAAAATTTGCAATAATTCGATTATCTTCAATTTACGGAAGAAACAAGAATTGACAGAGGAGAAATGATTTCCAGACTAATGTGTGTGTCTGTATGTGCAAGGAAGGAGAAACCTTTTTATGTCTGTTTACTTACTTTACCTTCCTCCCTTATGTTCTGGAGCTTCGTAGCCATCATCCGATGACTGAGAAAGTACCACTATATCCCAGCCAAATCCATATTACCCTCTTATAGCTAATTTTACAGCTAATGACAACTTAAACAACAAATTAGTTAGCTTTTTTATTTAGCTGTTGGACTTATAACCAGCTTTATTCATGTCATTACATCTACAAGTTGTATTGCAGTTGCTTCCTTGTCATACTGATCTGTTAAGACAATTTTGAGTTACAATCTTGATTGTTCATAGTTTTGCAGCTGCGATAATCTGCATTCACGAGTGTTTATTATCTGTGCTATTCATATTCTGGTGCTGTTGATTTGAAGAGCTCATGTTGTAAGCAAACAGTTCAGTGAAAGGATTTAAGGAATGATCCTCTCAGCACTTTTGACTTCTGTTGGAATAAATCTTGGACTTTGTTTTCTGTTCTTCACATTGTATTCTATATTGAGAAAGCAGCCAGGAAATGCAGAAGTTTATGCACCACGCTTGGTTGCTGAGGGGAGATCTCAGCAAATCAGTAATTTCAATTTGGAGAGACTTTTGCCGTCAGCTGGTTGGGTGACAAGAGCATGGCGACCCTCAGAAGCAGAGCTCTTAGCCAACTCAGGCTTGGATGCTGTTGTTTTCATGCGCATTTTTATATTCAGGTTACTTAAGCACTGTTATGCGATGAAGGCTTGACGAGAATAATATGTTTATTATAGCTTCTGTGCCGAACTTCACACCTTATGTTTATTTCCAGTGAGTGACATTTGCATTTTATTTCCAGGATTTGCCTTAACTAGATTAATTGTTCAATAATAAACCTGCCAGTTGTAAAAATAGGAAAGAGAACATATGAATGGTGCAATACACCTCTGATTTTGCTAGATGGAAATGTTTGGTGTATTACCCTAAAGTTGACATTTGGGTCTATGATAACTGTCCATGTTATTCTTCCACCTCCACCAAAAACGTTGAGGATGTCAAAGTGATCTTTTATCCTTACCATTGTAGTTCTATGGTGCAGCATATGTTATAGCAACAATTCTGCTGAGTTATTGGCAACTTATACTCGTTACTGAAGAGACTAGGTGTTGACTAATATTGCTTGTGTCGCAGAGACAAGGTATTGGCTAGTGTGAGAAATAACTGAAGAGATTAGGAAAATGCTTTTCTTGATTACTTTATGATTAATATGGAGTTGAAGATACACCTATTTATCAGTGTGAAATATACAATATATGTTCACCATGAGATAAAATATAATCACCAACTTAGTACTTCTAACACTACCACTGGAAATTTTAACACGCCCTTCAAACTTGAGTTTGCTTACTATGGAAACATGGGAGCAAGTAGTCAACAGAAAGTGGGCTGATTACTTTTGTCAAAAAATTGCCAGAAAAGTAGCTGAAGAAGTTGTTTGTTGGAATCTGGCCAAAAAGAAACCAGTAACCCTGAAGAGATTTTTTTTTGTTGCTGGCTGACGACAACCTTTCCAATTTTGGGAGCATAGCTGCTGGGGAGGTTAACTAAAATGAAAGCAGTAAACTTTGAAAGAAAAAATATATATTGCTGGTAGGAGATCCCGGTCTAAAGCCTCCCTCTGATAAGCCAAAACACTCTTTGAATTTCCACCAAGTTCATAAATGTTTTTATTGCCCTGTGAGAAATAAGAGGTAATCAGAAGCATGTGGAGCCTGACTAGTTTGGTAAGAAGATGCATCTATCTAAAGGCGATATTTTAGGTCAATATCAGACACTATCGAACTTGATAACTTAACACTTCTAACTCCTTATTTTGAAGATAAGAAGAAAACAACAAGTCTACACCTCTAACATTGTAAAACTAACATTAAACTACAAGTTCAAAAGGGAGTTAGCGTTGAACAAGTTTTCAGTATTCATTCAAAATCAGAACGCTGAATTTTGTACCTTAATCTGGATCCTTACTATTTTTTACTGTTCATGTTCATTGTCTTGAGCTAATCTGGTTTCCCTTATCTCAACAGTGCTAAAGTTTTTACCTTTGCTGTCATCGTGGGGATTTTCATTCTTCTGCCTATCAATTACATGGGGAAACAACTAAGTCTTGATTTGTTTGACTTGCCCAATAAGTCTCTGGAATCATTCACTATCTCAAATGTTGACGACGGATCAAACAGGTAAACTGAAGACCTCCCACTCAAAATTTATTCAACTATGATGTCAAAGAGTTTTCTCACTACAAGAATCTATACATGGTGAAAAGTAAAATTGACCTTTGGCAATATGAAATTGGATCACATTCTTGTCTCTCCATGAAACTGAAATCAGTTACCAGTCTTAGTCTTTCTCAATTTGTACTGGTCTTCTCTTTGTTGGTGAAGCCATAGATTTGGTAATGAAGTGTCTATATCGGGATCTCAGATTAAAAAAAATCTTTGATATTATGCTGCTCAAATAGTGGTGTGACAGAATCTGGTCTGTCGGATCCTTGATGTATATTTCAACAAGAAGCACATTGTTATCATTCCAACAATCGAAATTAAATGGAGAACAACTATGCAAAAGCCTCATATACCTTTTCTTTGACATGTGCGTATAATTCAGTTTATCTTTGACTAGAATTTATGGTTGCCTTGATACTTGTTCATATATCTTTATTTCTCAATTTGGATATCTTCTACGACTTATGTATTGTCTTGTTAAATCGTATTTTATCTTTCTCTTTCAGCTCTGCTAATGATAGCAGAATGCATGTAATAAATCACATACATCCTAAAGTTTCTCAGCCAGTCACTAGTTATCCCAGACACTAGAAACTATTTGATATTTATCTGCAGAATGTTCAAAGTGGGTCCGTTAAAGAAGAACATTGTTATCATAGTTTTCAGTAACAGCTCCACACCTAAGATTCTGCATCTTATACATCAACGCATTATGGAGTCAATGTCTTGAACTAGTTGTATCTATAAATCATTACCAATGATACTTGAGAACGGATCATGTAATGCATTGGCAAGATACATTGATATCGGTAGTTGGCACTAAAATCTGAGAGAGTTATTTGTTTTGTCTTTCAAGGTTATGGATCCATTTCTCAGCTGTGTATATTTTCACAGCAGTTGTTTGCTATCTTCTTTACGTTGTAAGTGATTTGACGCATCTTTTGTTTTGTTTCTTCTTCATCCTTGCTAAACTTCAACTTACAGTGAAATACCACCTTATTTCCAGGAGTATGACTATATTTCAACAAAAAGAGTTTCATATTTTTGTTCATCAAAACCTCATCCACATCAGTTCACCATTTTAGTTCGAAGTATTCCAGCTTCATCAGGAAGAAGTTACAGTGAAACAGTTGAAAGTTTTTTCTCAGAGTATTATCCTGCTACATATCTTTCACACTGGGTTGTCCGGCGAGCAAGCAAACTCCAAGGTCTCATTGTAAGAATGATAGCCACATTAACTTCAGTTATGATAGAATATTTCTTTTTTACCATTTCTCATCACTTGTTAGTTATGTTTTTCTGTTTTTGAGTAGACATAATTCTTTTATTATTCTACTTTGTTAAGTAGAAGTTGGTGTGTGCTTATACCCTCTTATTTTTTTTACCTGTTAATATTTTTCAATAAAGATATCCCAGTCAATGCTCTTTTTTCATTTGCTGAAGTTGCTTCGAAATTTCCTTTTTTCAGATAAGGAGCTTTCACTATACGTTTTATCTAATAAAACATGGTAGAATGTGGTTCATTATACAGTGGAAACACATTGGTGAATGACATGTTCCCATCTATTATCAAGTCCTATATTCCTCAAAATAAAGTTCGTCCCAGTTCCTGGATTTAATATCTTCATGTCGACCACCAGATTCTGTTGTATTTCACAGCTCCATATTGTTATGCTTATGCATTATCTGATATTGCCTTACATGAAATCTTTCAACATGCAAGAAAATGAAGTAATGTAAATGTAGCTTACATATTGAAAGTGAAAGTATCACAAGAACAATAATTTAAATTCTCTGACATTTTGATTTGTCGTTGTTGTATAATAAGTTTTCTGTGAAGGCGAGTCTTTCACTATAGTGGTGCAAGCAGAGTTATAAACTTATAATTTGGATGCCAGAACGTATTGAGCAGTTTATTATTTTGCTGTGGCGGTCTGTGCCATTTGTTTGTGCAGAAAAATTCTAAAAGGTTGTACAGGAGGCTTGTGAACTTGAAATCAGCAAACCATGATCGAGAAAGGTTCGGGCGTGCTGGTTTCATGGGACTTTTTGGACAGAGAGTTGATCTACTTGATCACTATGAAAAGAAGCTGGAAGTTATCGAAGATAATGTAAGGGCCGAACAATCTTCATGTCTGGGAAAGGTAATCATCAGGGTTTACATGTTCTGATTGTGTATGCATGATGCTTGTTTCATAATACAGAATTGTATCTGGACATGGCTTAGCACTTGTCTTTTTAGTAGTTACTTTCTGTCAACATGGACAAGCGTACTCTACTTGATGTGTAAAGTTATCAATACATTACGGTTTTAAGTGCAGCTGGTCATAGATGCATTTGAGAAGCAAGCTTAACCAAGTCATGCAGTTAAACTACGTGATTTATCTAACAAACGAACTTGCTAAATCCTGAAATTATTCAGAACAAACAATAACTGCTGAAGAATTTTGAATTTAAAATGTGGCAGACTGACAAAAGAATGAATATGAAGTCATTCCACCACCACCATGTTATTGCTTACCTCATATGTATATGTTGCAATAAAGATACCCAGGTGAAGTGTAGAAGAAAATTAGTTTTGAGATGCTATTGTCCATTTTATTGGTCACTAAAATGTTACATGTTCATCTATTTCCCATCTTTCTTAAGTTAGGCTTCATGAATATCTGATTATCTTCAATTAATTATGCATATCCTATATAACAGGAGGTAGGAGCTGCCTTTGTATCTTTCCGAACACGTTTTGCCGCAGCTTCAGCTACACACATGCAGCAAGGTGTAAATCCTACACAATGGGTCACTGAGCCTGCTCCTGATCCAGAGGATGTGTATTGGCCTTTCTTTTCAGCATCATTTCTAAAGAGATGGATTAGCAACCTGGTGGTTGTTGTGGCATGCATCCTCCTTACAGTGCTATTTCTTATACCCGTTTTAATAGTCCAAGGGCTTACACATCTTGAGCAGTTGGAAATCTGGTTTCCCTTTTTGAAAGGATTGCTTAGAATGTAAGTGGTAACTGAAAACTTTGGGAAGTTTCAGCTTAATGAGCATGTTACTATACTTTCTGATGTCTTTGCATGGTGGTAAAATAAGTTAATGTGCCTTGCAGAGCATTTGTTAGCCAAGTGATTACCGGATATCTTCCTAGTCTTGTACTTCAACTGTTTCTCTATGTTGTGCCATCCATAATGATTATGTTCTCATCCATACAAGGATACATTGCTATGAGCCAGATAGAGAAAAGTGCATGCATCAAAGTTCTTTGGTTTACTATATGGAACATTTTTTTTGCAAATGTGCTCTCTGGATCGGCTCTCTATCGAGTTGAAATTTTTCTTGAGCCCAAAAATATTCCTGCCATATTAGCTGTAGCAGTTCCAGGACAGGTGAGTGTGGTTCAGTTATCATTATGTCAATCATCTTCTTGAAATAGAAGAAGTTTGATCCCTAAATATGTTTTAGAAGGTTTATACAATATCAACTGTAGCTTAATCTATTGTTTTTGGATAAATTGTTATCAATGTTTGACTGATAAATAAAAAGGAGAATTTTGGGACACAACAAGCTACATTTGCAAGAAAACATGATGGAGAAGTGATTTCATCGCTTATTTTCTCAATTAAGACAACCACGTAATTGCTTTTTGCAAATATCTTTGCAGTACAGACTAGGGTACATTGGCCACCACATCTATTTTCCTGCAATATATAATGTTGAGTCTAATTTTGATTAGGATGCTAAGTAAGAGGGTAGAGTTAACCATTTGATTTTTGGACAATAACTGAAATAATCTTGACCGCATGTTTACAGAACACTTGGGGTTAGTGTTGATCTCTGCAGCTGATGTTACAGAAGGATAATTTAGCTAAGACGAGAAATGGTAAAATGATATTTGAAGACTAAAGTGAATAGGTGCTCCGCTCTTGTGGAATATTCTTGCAAAAATCTCTCTTAAGTGAACTTTTATTTTAAGCATTTTCCTACCGAACTCACGAGAAAGTTCATTTTTTATTGGGATAAATGGTTACTATTAAGAACTAAACATGTTGGTAGGATAGCTTAATGTTACCTCTTTTAGCATTTTGCATGGATATGTCTATGGCTTTGACTTTGTAAAAAAAAATAAAAGATCGACGGCTTTATGTGATTAGTTGAGTCACTAGAATCATTTGATGTTTTCAAATGAAATATTGTAGAATGCAACCGGAAGGCAGAGATCTATGACATCTAATTTTATGTGGAATATGGATCTGATATGCCTGTTTAAGTACTGTTTGTTATACTAAATAACACTAATGAGAAAAATAACAAAGTTCAAATGTTTGATTGATACGTACTTATTGAATAATCAACAGTTACTACTAGAGAACTGAGTTCCTATTCGTCTTGCAGGCAACTTTCTTTATCGCCTATGTGGTTACATCTGGATGGACCAGCACTTCCTCAGAACTTTTTCAGCTGTCGACGCTCGTTTTCAATTTTATAAAGAGAAATATTTGTAGGAAATATGATGATGAGTTTGAGGTCCCTTCAGTTCCTTACCACAGTGAAATTCCCAGGATTCTTTTGTTTGGCCTCCTTGGTATAACATACTTCTTCCTTGCTCCCCTAATTCTGCCATTCCTCTTGGTTTACTACTGTCTGGGGTATCTCATCTACCGGAACCAGGTTGGTTGCACATTTTTTACATTTTTCTTCTGCTTCCTTGGGATACATAAAAATGATGAATTCTATTTTGTGGGACCCTGCTAACGCAGGATTCTTTGTGCACGGGCTTCCCTTTTTCTTTTTTCTTTTCTATTTTCTGGGAACTGGGAAGTATACTGCTGTTGAATTGATCAGTGAGGTTAAAGTAGGACCCTCACTTTTTAAAAAAAAATTGATATGATGATGACATGAATGAGGTTAAAGTGGAGACATATGATAAGTGAGGATTTCATATTGCTGAATGTATTTGCTTGGGACTGAAGCATATTTGTTGACTTCTTGTTGATGTTGTCTTCTGACTCTTTTTCAAATGTGATAAATATTGGTTGTTATTTTTGGCTGTTGGAGAGATCTTGGTGAAATATCAAAATTCTGTTGGCTTGCTCTGGTTGATCATGTTTTATTAATTTTTTGAGCAGCTGCTGAATGTATATGCACCCAAGTATGAGACTGGTGGAAAGTTGTGGCCTATAGTACATGATTCTATGATTTTCTCCTTGATACTGATGCATGTTATAGCCATTGGAATATTTGGGCTAAAGAAACTTCCTCTCGCTTCAAGCTTAACAGTTCCTCTTCCAATCCTTACTCTTGTGTTCAACAGCTATTGTAGGAGACGCTTCCTACCTATGTTCAAGTCTTATTCAGTCGAGGTACATCTGCCTTGTTCTTTACTTGTTTTGTAGCTCATGGTTTATATAGCTGAATTCGTAGAGTTCTCCTCTGCAGATCTTATTAGTCATTAATAAGCACCTAGTGCGGAAGTTGTTTCTTTTCTTTTAGCCATTGTTGATATGATAGTCCTTTTGGGGTTCTTGGAAAATTCAATTGACTTGGCAAACTTTTTGATTTGACAATTGCCCTATTTGGTAACTTTGTGAATCTGAACATAGCTCCCATGCAATTCTTGCGGAATATTGAGAAGCATTTAAGCATACTATAAATAGAACTGCTAACCATCTGTTGTCTGGTCTCAGTAACAATATGCAGCAATTTAGAACACAGTTGCTGATAGCTGCACTTAATAAAGGGCGTTATATCTTGCATCCGGTGACTACATTGATGATGCATATTAGTGAACAATCAAATGTACATTATTTAATGAATGTCTAAGTGACTTGATTGCTTATTTTAATGTAAGTCAAGGAGGATTACTGTGCTTGGCTAGAAAGTCATTGTAACTGTAACACTTGAAGGTGACATTTTTGCATTGAGCGCATTGCATAATCTAAATATGAATATTATCACATATTTTAGATTCCATATACGTTGCTATAGAACCTGAGATATTTATTAAATGATTACATGCTCTATTGATTGAGCAGTCTTGTCAATTCTAAAAGTTGTATAGGCTCCTTATTTGAGTTGTCATTTCCTAACATGTATACTGAATGTTTTTCTGCCTTTCTATGAGCGCTACAGAGTTTGCTAAAAAAGGATAAAGAGGAGCAAAATGATCCTACAGTTGCAAGTTTTCATGAGAGACTAGCCACAGCATATCAAGATCCAGCACTGCTGCATGTCGGATATTCTGGAAATAATGCAAGTATCATTGCCCCCCTTCTTGGTACTGCTGAAGTTGATGCTTAGGGTGTAATCGAGCTATTGCTTACTGTAATCATTTAACACTTTTAGTTGGCAAACATGTGGGTATGTAGTTTGAGTTCAATCTGCTAGTTTGTATAACTCCAACTTTTTAGTTCAGTACTTTGGATAACTCCACTTTCTAGTTGACACTGTCTTGGATAGTCAAAGGTATATTTTTTTACTGTCAAGAGACTTGATCAAGAATCTGCATACCAGAAAGTCCACAACTAACTATAAAGACCTGATCCTTCAGGAATTTTAATGCCTATTTTTATTCTTATATGGAGGAACTAGAAAAGGTCAAATGTGCATCACCCCAAAGCTACTTGAATTGGTCAATTATTTGCAGTGATCATGAAGTGCAAACAATTGCATTAAAGATATTCATATTTGTGCCTGATGTCTCCATTTGTGTGTGATAACTTTTTGGCTTTCAGTTTTTAATGCCTTCTCGTTGGAATCTTATCAGTCCCTTTCTGAACGAATGATAATTAATGAACTATTATACATCAAGTTACATCACAAGCACTAGAAGAATTGTTAATCGTTTTGGAACTTCCATGTGGAGGATTTGGAGTGGCTGTTGACATTTCTTTTCTTGATTATGTTGAAAAAATCAGTTTTAAGCCTGACCAATTCATGGATCATTTGCTAAGTGGACTAATTTTTACATTTATAAATAATTGGATCATGACAACAGTGTACTTTTTACTAGGAAACTAGCATCGACACACAAATATATTGAGCGAGAATCCTTACGTGATTAATTACAAGTATATGAACATTCGTGACTTGTAAAAATCCTGACTTCATCTCAGATATATATTGTTTAGGATATAAACATATTTTATCTAAAGATTTTTTTTATGTATTCGAGCTTAAATTCAAAATCTCTAATTAAATGTGATAGAGCATAACCATCGCACGACATTTTTCGCTGTTAAGTAAATGAATTTCCACTTGGCATGCAACTACTAGTGGGTGTTCTACGGCTAATTTAGCAAGGAATGAAATAAATAAAACCAGCACAACGGACGTAATTAACATTTTTTTGCCTCTTTAACTGCTTTTTTTGTTTTACCTTCTGTTGTTTGTTTATAAGGCGTTCGACGCCGAAAGAAAAGAAGTTCCATTTGCAAGTGACAAGATACTCTCTCTAGTGAATTTTTTTTTAAAAATGTTTGGTTAATCATACAAAGTTATGTTATCAACCTTTTTCTATTTGTATGGTTCCACATTTAAATTGACATAAAAACATAGTAATATTGTAACTAACACCAGCTACTCAAATGTGCATATCAGCTGCATACTTTGATGTTTGGAAAAAAAACTCCACTTAATCTAGTGATATTGAGGAGTAATTTACAAAATAGTTTCTAAATGTGCAAAATTTTAATTGAAAAAAATAATAGAAATGAACATCGAAATCGAAAGTATGAAAATTTAGCTAAGCTGATTCAATTTAGCTAAGCTGATTCTTGTTAGGAGGCTTACCATATAGTATATATATTTTTCTTAAAATATTTAACAGATGGGTTAATAAAGTACGTGCGGTGGAGATCGTAAAATTCTTGCAACATGGGTGATGAGTGTTAAGTGTATATGAACACAATCCCACATTGATATTAAAAACTCTTAAGTTTGCAGAGGGAGTTTGGCCAGAAACAGACAATATGTGTTATGTTAGGTCAACAATAAGTTTTAACGTTTATCACTTGTGGGAATATCGTGGGTATGTTGTTGTTATAATAAGATTTAAAGTTAGGCAGATGCTTTGAGTACCTTTTTTTATAATGAAGGATCATTCTGCAATCTGCATCATGGTTTCCTGTGTGTTTCATGCACGGAACAATGATGCACGATGTCTCTTTCGTAATTGATAATTTCAATGTCCATCGCCTTGAAGATCAGAAAAGGAATTTATTATAATTAATTAATTCATTGATAAGTGACTTATAAACTGAATTAATTATCTTCATCATGTTGTACTTATATAATAACAAGACAAGTGAGATTTATTGTAGTGACCAAACTTATCCCATATACTTTATCCCAGAAAACAAGTTGTATCTCTTAAAATATGAAATCAAGAAACTTCACTCTTTGGCTGGGTCAAACTATACTTAATTCCTCCCCATTTCAATTTACGTGACACACTTTTCTTTTTAATTAAAGAATGATATATTTTTATATTTAGTACTAATATAATTTTAAAATACTATATTTTATAGTTACACTAAGGGCCCGTTTGGATGGGCTTAATAAAAACAGCTTTAAAAAAGTACTTTTGAAAGTGCTGAAACTTATTTTTAAAATAAGCAGTTATGCGTTTGGATAAAAGTGCTGAAGTTGCTTTGCCGAACGTGAAAAGGGAAAATGGAAGAAAGAGATGTTAGGGTTATGTGGGTAATTTGGAGATTGTATAAAAATATTAAGGGCAAAAAGATAAAAATGTGGTCAACTTAAAACAGCTTATAAGCTAAAATAAAAAAAAACACCCCTATCCCAGCTTTTAACTTTTGGCTTAAAATAAGTTTTTTTTAACTTAAAATAAGTTATTTTGAGTATTGTCAAACAGCTAAATAAGTCAAAAACCAGCTTTTAAGTCAGTTTGACCAGTTTTTAAGCTGAACCAAACAGGCTCTAACATCTATAATTTATTTTAAACTACAAATTTCAAAAAAATCTTTCTTTATTACTTAAACTTTGTATCAATTCGACTAAGGGAGCATTAAAAATCTCAATATTTACAACTCCCTCTTCTCTGTATTATTAATAATAATAAAACTAAATCCTTTTGTTTCTTGTTTCTATTGTTTATCAATCAGAAGCCTTCCATTTGTTGTCACAAGAAGGACAAACAATTTAAAAATCTTAACAAGGTGAAAGAAACTTCATATAAATACCACTTCATACCAACCTAAGTTCAGCATAAGAGCATTCACAAATCCACGACTTAAATTCACAATTCATCGTGTTTTGTGATTGTATTTATATATATACACTAACACTAACACTCGTGCGATGGCTAGGAAAAGAAGGGCGAGTGAGGCACTTGGTGAAAAAATCCGTGATGGTGATCAAGGGAATGTGGTCTGGGACGAAATGGTAAAGGAAACTGGTGTTGCAGCTGCGCTTGGTGGAGCGCGGCGAGCACGGAAGAGATTTGTGGGTGTTAGACAGAGGCCATCAGGTAGATGGGTAGCTGAAATTAAAGACACTATACAAAAAATAAGGGTGTGGTTAGGTACCTTTGACACAGCTGAAGAAGCAGCAAGGGCATATGATGAAGCTGCTTGTTTACTTCGTGGAGCCAATACTCGCACGAATTTCTGGCCCTGTTCTTCATCTTCTTCTTCTACTCCGGCTCTTCCTTCGAAAATCAGTAATCTTCTTATTAATAGGCTCAAAGCTAGAAATAATTCCTTAGCCGCCGCCGCTGCTGCAGCAGCTGCTTCTTCTTCTTCTTCTGATTCTTCTGAGCCTGTGGAAATTCATGATCAGGACAAACATGGAGAAGAATTCAAAGAAGAAGAAGCTTATTTTTCGGATTCGCAGTATATGGAGTATCTCAAAGATCCCGAAGATGTGATTACTGAAAACAACATGATCAGTAATATGAGTGCAAATAACGTAAGCAATTTCACAAACACGTTGGAGGCATGCTTGAGTGACAACGATTATAGTGTAATTCAGCCTGTGAAAAGCGATGAAAACTCGATTAATAATATGATGAAAGTATACTCAGAAGAAGAGATTGAAGAGGTAGGAGATGTAGAGGTAGAGCCAATTGACTTTCAATTTGTTGACGAAATTGGATCATCATGTTACTATTCAGCATTTGAAGAGATGAATTCATCAGAGACAATGGAAGAGGGGATTATTTATGGAGACGAGCCATCGATGCTAAGTGAAGCAATGAGGAGGATGAATTACGAGAGGAAGTTCTCAGCATCGCTTTATGCTTTCAACGGAATAACAGAATGCTTAAAATTGAAGCTGAAATCCGGAGTTATGCAGAGAGAAGGATGTGAACAAATAAGCAGATTGAGAAACGCATGCAAAAGGAACCGCAACAACGAGGAGGAAGAGGAAAAGAAAATTCATAAGAAGGATAGTGAGTACAGTTCAGAAAGTCCATCAGAGACCGGACCATCACCAGAAACTGGATCATCTTCTTCCACAATTTCCGACGAAACTACTTATGATAGTGAATTGTCCCTCTGGAGCTCAATTGATCTACCACCAATCTGCGCATTTTTTGCTTAGAAAAAAAAACCGTTTTCTTTGTTTCTGTTATTTTCAGTATGTTATTGTTGCATCACGCAACTTTTGTTTTCACAGGGTGAAGATGAAGATTACTCTGTGTTCTCCTTCATTTTTTTTTTATCAAGATCAGTACATCTTGGTCTAAAACTAGTGACTTTAACTTAGAAATATGAGTTTGGACTGTGGAATGACTACTTGTTGTCCAACTTTTGATCTCTTCAAAATTGAATTATGCTGTTGAATTTACGGAAATAAAAGCAGGAAGGATACTATAACAAGCAGCTTCTTTTAGTACCAATTTATCGTGATACGTTTATATTATAGTTTTGCAATAATAATAATTTGCTACAACAAGTAAAAAATATTCCGGCAAATCATACTATATTTGATTGTATTGACGTAAATAGGAAACTATCCGAGTCTGAGCAGAAGCTGGTGGTGAAGTTCGAAGTGTTGAGAAATTGGGCCTATCTTCCATTTTTATTAGATCCATATCGGGAGGTCCATGTTTCAAGCGGTGGGCTTATTCTCTACGACAACTTCCTCTGCATCACTTACTTCTTTAGAAATAATTTTGTTGATTTTATGCAAATCACATCATTTTAATATGAAATTATTATATATTCATTTTTAATTTGTAATTACATTAATTCCTTCCTTAAAAGTAATACAAACTGGATATATTAATATGTAGTTCGGGTACATTATAGAGTATTTTGGGTACACTAATATGTAGCTCGAATACATTATAAAGTATCTCGTATACACTATAATATAAATCGAATACATAATATGTAGCTCGAATCCATTAAATACTAGCTCGGATGCATTAATACTGGCTTGAATTAACAATAATATGTAGCTCAAATACATTAAAGAAATAAGAGATTTTAGAGATTTTTGAAATAGAAAAAAATATTGAAAATAAAAAAAATATAAAACGTATATTTCAATAATTTCTTCAATAATTTTTAAATTAGAGCTCCTTTAATTAAGTGCATTATTCAATCTTTTCTTGGAGTATGAGTGTCAATAAATAAATAAATAAATACTAGCTTAATTCTAACACATATGTGCATAAAATATCTAATTTAATGAAATGTTTAGAAAAATTCATATGAACTTTATTTATGATCAAAAAGTTTTGAATAAGTAATAATAAAGTGAGAGAATATATTGATGATGATTTTAAAAAAGTTTGAAGGGCGCCAACTGGTATAGCTAATACATGTAGCGTTATGTATGAAATTAGTTAGACATAAGGGCCATAAAACAAGTTAATTTAATTGTTTAAAGGAAAATCCAAAAATACAAGTGATTTTTTATTTTGGTAACCAATGTACAAGTAATTATTTATTATTAATAAAGGAAATCATAGTAAACAGGCAGTACCACATGACATGAAATCGCATTAAAAATACAACTTTATTAATTATTATCCAGTGATATAATTATGAGTCTTGAGAACATTGCATTATTTATCCATCACATGCATCTGTTTCCCTACGAAAATTCCCAAATATTCTCTTCCATTTTTATAATATGCTACGATGGACCTCTTCGCTCCATTAATTAAATACTAAAATATAAACATATAGTGTATATATATATATATATATATATATATATCCAAGTGGTGATGCGCACAGTCCGTTGCATACCAAGTATTTATTTTTATTATTATAAAAGCTTTAACGTAATGTGAAATAAATAAACTTTATTTGATTTTAATTTTATCATAAATAATTTATTTTAATAATCAATAATAAAAATATTGTTGAAAATTTTTATTATTGTGTATGGTTTCAACCTAATTATCTACAATAAGGCTCCTAGATCTACTTAATTGTTGGAATTGAAGTCATTAATATTTATCAAACGAGAGGAAACACTTGTTAAAAACATGTATGATTTGAAGCACATGCATGTATTTTATTTTTCTCCTCTTTGGTCAGTGACGAAATTAATTCAGTCGTAATTATTAAATATCTAACTAATTTTTTGATGGAAACTTAATAAAGTAAGCTAAAGATTACCAACTAATGATAGTGAAATTTAATAAAGTGGACGGGTAATATACAATGAAGATATTTACTCAATATGTTAGATTACGACATTATAACAATAACAATAACGTGAAATTTCATTAAGCTAGATTAGAAGAGGATAATATGTCATAGTTATACCCCACATATGAATATATGGTAAAAAAAATAATTTTATAAACCTTCGATTCAAAGCAAAATATATCGCTAACATGAAAAAATTACAGATTACGACAATACACTTGATACATGAAGGTTAGTGTATTTGATATTAGATAAATTAATCAGGCAAATTATTTAACTCAGTGTCTATATTATATTTTGAATCGCTAAATTTTGGTGTAATTTAATATATTATTTTACATAATATAGTATAAAATAAAATGAAATAATAATACATGAATTAATGGGAATAGTGGTGCCAGTAACTAAAAAAACAAACAGAAATGTGAAAGGACGTTTGTGTCCCTCCTCCTCTTCGTCTTCCTTGTCTTCCTCCTGGTTTTTCTCATTCCTCTGTAAAAGTTTCTCTATCTATATATTCATAATCACTCTATCAAATTATAACACCCATATATATATATCCATATATATATCCAGAAAAAAAACAAAAAAAAAATAGTTGTGTATATATATATAAATATAAATATAAATAATAAGATCAGTTGGTAAACAGAGCAGGTGCGGAAGTGTGTTTGGATCCGACGTCGGAGTCCACACTTCCTCTTCCTATTCTCTGTATTCCTCCATTTTTGTTCTTTTTTTCTTTTATTTTCAACAGAAAGAGCAGAAGACGCTGGCTTCGTTCTTCCTTCACTATCAAGGTACGTCCATTTTTTCTTCTGCTTATTTGTTGGCGTTGTTGTTGAATCGCATTTCATGGTTTCAAATGGAAGAATATTATTTTGAATTTTTGCTTAATTATTGTTTTTAAGGCCTACTGATTCATAAATTGTTGTCATTATGGTTCTTCGTTTTCATATTTGGTTCTTATATTGGGGTTTTCTGTTTTCACTTTCATTCATCTGAATTTCTACGGAAATACTTTTTTTTCTTTTTCTGCTGTTAAGATCATTATTGTTTTTGTTTATTTGTCTGTTAGGGTGCGTTTTATCCATTACCTTTATGGATTTTGTCCTCTGCTTATTATGATGTGACCCATTTTGTTTTTTTCAATTATAGCTGATCTGACATTTTTTAATTTGATTCAGTCTCCTAAAGTGAAAACAAACTCATCATGTTCATTCCATAACCTTTTGAAAAAGGCAAGGCAACTAATATAATTGTTTTTTCTTTAAAAAAAAAAGTGGATGATAAACAGCTTATCTTGCCAATGGAGTATTTGGGGTTCGTTTGGTAGCTACTAAAGAGATAAATTATTCATGTATTAGATTCTGCATAAGTTATGATGTTATATGATGTTCAATAACTAATTCAAATTATTCATGTATTAGATTCTGCATAAGTTATGATGTTATATGATGTTCAATAACTAATTAGAATGTCATTTATGGAATAACTAATACAGGGATTATTAATATCTGCATAATTCTAGTCAGCAGGCAAACGTCTTCACCTTTTCAGTTAATGTCTTCCTTCTCTTTTTCTTTTTCTTCTTTTCCATCTGCAAATCACATGAAACAACTGAAGTGCAGCTTGTAGAATTTATTTATTTAGATGTATTTTGGGATTCATTGCAAGAAGTTGTCTATTTCAGGTCTTCAATAAATTTGTGAACTGCCAAATAAAGACTAATCTAATGTTGAGTAATTAAATGCTTCTTTGCAGACAGGTGATGCTTAATTTTGGAACTTTTACTGAATTTTGAGAGTAAGATTTAAACTTCTTCAGCTCACTCTTCTTAAATTAGTCATTTTACATATCTTTTTGTTAGTTCATGCACATACCTATGACCGATAATTATTTTCACTTACCGAAATTTGGGGTATGAGTACTATTAGCGACATGGTCATTGAGGCTTCATATGTAACTCCCGCAAGTTGTGTGAGAATAAGGTCGTTGTTGTACAGTACTATAACCAATCATTTCAAAAATTTCTCTTATTCATGTGCCAGGTATCCGTATTTCTTGTGTTCCACCTGGAAGTGGTGTCTCGTATGGGATAGTATCGATTGGCAGAAAAATTTGTCACCTGAGTCAGAGGAATGGGTGCTTGTGTATCAACTCCAGCAATTCCAATCAAAATGAGGAGGAAATTTCCTGGTCGCCCTAGAAAGTACCATGGAAAGAACTCAAAATCTGCTTCGAAAATAAATGGCGATGCAGGATCAATGGTTACAGATATTGCTGTTAGTGAGTTTGTTCACAAAACTACGACCTGCAGAAGATCTGAGTGCTCCAATTCTAAAGTTCATGTTACTCAGATGCAGTGGCACCATAGTCAAATAGATGCAAATGGTATGTGATCTTTCTGTTTCTTATGTTGAACCTTATCCATTGCATATACTTATGATTGATGACAAATCTATCAAATTAAACCATATTAACTGCGAATTTTATTTTGTTGATGGCCTTAAATATAGTTCATTGATTGATGGCTGTATTGTCTATATTGTGGTGATCTTCTGTTGACAAGAAGGACCATGTGATTGTTCATTTTCTTTCAAAGCATTTCAAAAGGAGTTTAGTTGTTTGAGCTACTGACAAATCAGAATTATTTGACTACGATTTGCAATAATGAGCGGTATACCTGCTTTGCAGTTCTTTGCCAGGAGGATGCATGGTTTGACACAGTCAGCATTTTTGAGTCTGACTCAGATGATGAATTCAGTAGTGTTCATGGAGGTAACTACTTTGGTATCTTTATTTTTATACTTATAGAGAATGACTTGTTCAGTGTTTGGACTAAGAACACATCTTTTTCTTTACACAGTGCTTGATTATTAATAGATAACGTGATCATTGGCTAGTTTTTATCCCTTTCATTTAGCTATTGTTATTTATGGGACGGGGTTTTTCATCTTATCTTTAGTGGAAATTTCTGAATGATTAATATTCTCGGAATACTTTTTGCTTTGTGAATCTTAGCAGTCCAAGGTTCTTATAGTCCTTCAGATCAATGTATTTAATTTAATCTATACCCCTTGCAACCTTACGTAGTTATGTACATGTGTTCATTCTCTCTATTACATATCATAGTCTTCTCTACCACAGCTAGTTACTTCCATGAGTTTCAGTGACAAGATCATTAATGCATCAAATTCAGGTCGAGTTTCTCAAGTAAGGAAATCAACAATTATAAGGCTCTCTCTGAGAACATCTGTTGAAGAAGAAAAAAGTGGATTTCGTAAGTACCTTGTGACTTTCCATTTAGTCATTACTCTTCAGTATAAATTGAGTCCCATTTGAGAGAATTTGTGTCATAACCTCCTGGTCATTTTGTAAACTAAGAACAATATAATCTTATTGAATCATGACGTGACAGTCCTGTTTTATTTCCTTTTTCTGTAATGTAAAGAAATGTGCAAAAACTAATGCAAAGACAGCATTGCAATACATTAACCATAATGGTACTCCTGTAGGTGCACCAAGAAAGTATCTTTTGCGTCCCAGGGCTGGGCTCGTTGTTCCTCATTGTACAGAAGAAAAGCCAACAGTAGGAAGTTGGTCTGAGATTGAGCCCTCGATCTTTAAGCTACGTAGCAGTAGTTTCTTCATGTATGCTCTTAACTTACCCTTTTTTGTCAATTAATCGGTCCTGTGGATCTTTCATAATTTAATTTATCCATTTGTTTCTTTGCATTGCAGAGATAAGAAAAAATCACCTGCTCCAAATGTGTCTCCTTATACTCCTATCGGAGTCGATTTATTTTTGTGCCCAAGAAAGATCCATCACATTGCTCAACACGTTGAACATCCTTCTGTAAAAGGAGATGGAAAATTACCTCCTCTACTAATTGTCAACATTCAGGCATGACTGACCCCCCTCATCTCCCTAACAAAGGAAATAAAAGATATTTTAGTTTTCTATACTGATGAAATAAAGTTGGTCTTCTCCACAGTTACCTACTTATCCTGCTCAAATGTTTATTGGCGATGCTGATGGGGAAAGCTTGAGCCTTGTTGTATATTTTAAGATTTCTGAAACTATAGAGAAAGACGTCTCTCCTCAGTTCCTGGAAAGCATCAAGGTAGGTTATGTCTGATTTGTTCAAAAATAGTTTATCTATGTCAAACTTAATTATAACTGACATCGATATTCTCATTTATAATTTATCTTTATCAAACTTGATTATAAGAACTTATACATATTCTCTTATTCTCCTTATCCCTGAAAAGTGTTCTTTATCTGGCATTTGATTTGTTAGACAAGAGAGCTAAACGTATTTTCACACTGTAAGTGTTTCCATCTAATCTGGCATTGATAGGATAAGCGCCTCATAATGTGTTCTCCCCTTTTTTGGCATAGCTTGAAATCTAAGTCTTGCTTGATCGAGATGACAACACTTAACATTGGGATGATTTTTCAGTTCACGTCCATGTGTCCGTTATTTTTCCCCTGCTCCTGGGGCAGGGGTTACTTCCACATGCAAAACATTAGTCTTGGGATTTTCTTGTATCAAACTTTTGCTGACATGTTTCTTTTTACCTTATGAAAATGTGGTGATCCTCTAAGACGTTTACTTTATAGTAGAAATGGCGGATAGGGAGAAATTACTGGACTGATTTTCTTTCTATTGGCTTATGTGACAGAAACTTATCGATGATGATATGGAGAAGGTTAAAGGATTTGCAAAAGATTCAATAGTTCCTTTCAGAGAGAGGTTGAAAATAATGGTTGGGGCGGTTAATCCAGAAGATCTTGTTTCCAGTTCAACTGAAAGGAAGCTTTTGAATAGTTACAACGAGAAACCTGTGCTTTCCCGTCCTCAACACAGCTTTTATGAGGTGGATATATACATATATTTTCAGTGATGATCTTTTACTTACTGCTCTATGTCAGTTAGCCATGTCTTGGCTGTTCTTGACATCAAAATGAATTCTGTTGCAGGGCTCAAATTACTTTGAGATTGATCTTGACATTCATCGCTTCAGCTACATAGCAAGAAGGGGACTTGATGCATTCAGAGATCGTTTACAACATGGCATATTGGATCTTGGTCTAACAATTCAGGTTTCTTGTTATTATACTTTTCCCTTCTTGAGAATTAGAAAATGAGCTCATGCTTTGGCTTTTATAAATGATGTGCACAGATTTAACTTATATATACTGATAACGTAAAAAAAACTCTAAATCCTGTAGGCACAAAAGCCGGAGGAGCTGCCCGAGCAAGTGCTTGCTTGTGTGAGATTGAACAAGATTGATTTTGTTGACAATGGACAAATTCCAACTCTTCTGAGCATTGAGGAAGATAATTGTTCATACTAATTTATACAAAATCAGTGATACATTTGCATATTGCATGGGGGAGTTTTCAAATGGTCCCTTGATGATCAAGCAATTCCAACTTTCTATACAAGCAAATTAAAAAAAAAACATTGTATGATAAGAAATTGTATTCTGAAAGATGAAATTTTTTTAAAAAGGTGATCATGTTGATACTAAGGTCCACCATTTTTCAACTGATCACACCCTTAACATAATTTAGTACTAATAAGAAAAAACCACTATCACTTAGCATTTACTTTATTTAAGATATTGTATATATTTTGAGAAGGCAATTGAGTGTTTTTAAATTCAAGTCTATTTGCTTGGGTGCATATCATGAGACTTGACTATTCGTTATACTATCTTTTAAATTCAAGTCTATTTGCAAGAAAAATAACTCATGTTTGGTGTGAAGAGATTGTTTGTACCATGTGAAAAGATTATATTAAAGCACAGTTAGATTACAACTATTGTTCACTAATTGATCTTTATAAAATTATGTATATTTGAAAGTTTCTAATCACAAACATTTAATTATAAAATGAACATGGAGTATGTGATAAATCAATATGGTGCCTTAATGAGCAGATCATTTAGTTATATATGATCTGCATCATTATTTAAAGATTGTATAAGAATTGAGTCATAATTCAAAGAGTTCTTATGCCTTATACCAAAAAATAAAATAAAATAATTACATGTTAATTCAGTTTGGCTTTTAGGCCACTAATTTTGTTGAGTTGGACCTGAGGTGAGTATGAAGGTTTAAGAACTACACAGTTCATGATTCCTTTATGTTTGAATTTCATCATTGTAATTTGAAAAGATAGTTTTGAGTTCTGAAATTGTTTGCAGGTACACTGAAAATATTTGAATTTCCAGTTTGTCGCATAAATAATAATGAGACTCAGACAATTTTTTAACTTTTATTTATTCAAATATAAAAAGGGTTTCCCTATCATATTCCATAGATTGATTTCACCAAGTGTTGTAACATAGTACGAAGATAACTGAATGAAATACCAGACATGATTTTCTTTCTTATTAGATCAGTTTTTTAGTCTCTATGGAGCTCACTCAAAATTAGTTTGAAATTGAGGCGTAATTGCTTAGCATTAAGTGACACGTTTTAATCATGCTTTTATTTTCTAATTGATCGTTGTCTATCTTTTCGTTCATTTTTTTAAAAAAAAGTATATGTACACAGGGTAAATAGCAAAAAGAGTAAAGAAAACTCTGTAATAAATCATACCCTCTTTGCCCATGATATATATACAAAAATAATGTGAAAGCTGTATAAGAAATGAGCTAAACATGTAAAATACAAACTATATAAAAAAAAAAGTGAATCAAATAAAAAGAAAAAAGAGATTGTAAAATCAAGTTTGGATAGCAAAAGGTGAGAGCATTTCAATGTTCTCCAATCTGTTAATGAAATTTGCAAACCACTTTGAGCATCAATATTCTGGCTTATCCCTTTTGATTTCTATGATGTGAACTTGCATCTTATGCATGATTTCTTCACCAGCTTCCTGGAGATATGTAAGAACATTCACTGCAAGGATCGATACGAAAACCTCAAGAATAATGAATTTAAAACAGGTTGCATAGCTCCCTAGACTTTCGATGAACTTTGAGGTACCAACAAGAGAGACACAAAGTCCTCCCCTCTTAGCCATTCCAATTATATATCTGCATGGCAAAAGAAAAAAAAACTTGGTAAAAGTTTGTAAAAATAGCAATATATTTGGCTAAAGTAGGTGACTCAAATATGTCTAGTTGATGTAAAGGAAAATATGACAAGATTTATTTCACCTCCATAGAATCGGGACCTACGACCAGCTTTTCGAGTTCGACTATCCTTCTTCGAGTCAAACATCTGGGACTGAGATAACAAGGGCCCGGAGAACCCAACCCTTCCTTGTTGGCCATCAAATTCCTGGTCATGTTTCAGAGAGATCACATACCATAACACCATGATGTAAATGATTACCAGATGTTTTACCCCTAAGTCATATTTTTACGCTTCAATCTCTAGCTAATTAGGTTCGGCTATATGAATCCTCACCATGCATTATTGCTCCATTTTTGACAATACTTTGGGGCTCTCTAACACTAGATGTTCTCTATATATTTTCTACTGACAAGCAAAAAATTATTTCTAGCACACACGAAACTACATGAAAGTATAGTGTATACCAATATGTGATCGAACTTAAATCTCAACAAGATGGTATCACCTATATTGATATTTTGCTTCCATTGTGTTATTTTTCATTAAGTCTACATGAATTTGATAGATTACAAGTCCTCTAAAAAAATCTCATTCCAGGTGACTTTAGGTCTATCTCATTTACTTTGAACACTTCCAATTATCATGGTATTACACTTCTGGATCAATACAGCTAAATGTCCATTAAAGACATGACCAAACCATCTCAAATGACCTTCTCATTTATTCTTCAAATGTGATCATTGCTGGCACATCTATCGTAATATTCACATTTTTACAACTCTCATCTAGTGATTTCGTCCATGTAAAGCACAATTACCACTAGGCTTCAGTGTATCCGACGTGAAATTTGCTAGAACTTTTTCTCCCCCAAATTGTAATGTAATTAAACCTTAATGAGGGAGCAAAGAATCAAATACAAATGTTTTAGTCAGGAACAGCAATTGGAAGAAGCTAAGTTAGTGGAAGAATACTAACCGCTGATTGTTCTTGATCCGACAAATCAAACGAATCTGGGCGTTCATGATGACCATGTTTCCTATGCTGGAAAGTGTGGGTCCTTCTTAAAAACTCATCATTATCTTGCATCTTTGATTCCAAGGTATCCCCAGAGTGCAGTACAGCAGAAGGATCGAAGGCACTCAATTTTTGACTTCTTGAATTGGGAGGTGGATATAATCTTGTGGCTGCAGAATCCTGCTTTCCTTTTTTGGCCCATGCAAAACCACTTGATTCTGGCATTTGCACAGGAACAGAAAGAACAGTGCTGTCTCCTTGAGACTCATCAGTCATCTGAGAAGCAGCGTCTGATACTGTGTCATACAATGGCTTCATTGATATCCGTGAGACAGTAGCTCGTCTTCCTTTAGATATCTGTGCATTACTACCGTAATTTCTATGAGAACCATGAACATTTGCCTCAACTTCCTTCAAAAATACAAGACAAGCCTTCTCAATATACTATCAAGAAAAAATGTGAATGAATGTATGTTTCTGTGAGATAAGACAGAAACCTCTGTTGGAACAACTTTGCAGAAATTGTTTGGTTCTTGAAGACCTTTCCGGGATTTTCTTGAACTTTTAGAAGTTTCCGATGTTTGCACTGTGGTACTGGCTCTCTTTCTGAAAATGCAAGGCTCAAATTAAGCTTAAAGAGGAATAAGAGGGATGCAAAGTCAAGAAAGGTGCGCGGTTATCAGAAACAGAGATGTATAAATTTAATTTGTTGGAGCCAACTCACTTGAAGCCCGATAATGATGTGTTTGGGTAAGTTATCTAGATAACTATGAAGTGCAGCATTGACAGTGAAATGCATATATTGTTCTTTGGGCTTTATTGTTTTACTGGCCCATATATGGGGCTAGGCAATGATTTAATAGAACCATGTGCAGAAAAATCCTTTCATGAAGAAAAAAGAAGAAGGAAATTCACCTTCTCGCTTCTTCCCTGAACTTTGCATCAATTTCCTTGTTCGGTGGGTACTTTGGCAGGCTTGACGAGTCACAAGCATAAGGCTTGGTATTGAAATACTAAAGAAAGGTACAACATAAATTGGAACCAAAAAGTTAGCTATAAAAACCAGGTTAAAGAACAATAATGCTTAAGAACAAATGAAAAAAACATAAACATCATCAATACCAATGAGGAACAAAAAACTAAAAGCAAAATAAAAAGAATGAGGTGACTCTGTCAAAACGGAATTTTCCGGTGAGATAAAAACTCATGCACTCTGTGTCTTTGTTAAGCTTACCTCAGAATTGAGAGCAGATGAAGCAGTTCCACGTTTATGAGGATCTATTGAAATAAGTGTTTCAATAAGGTTTACAGCACTTTTTGGTAATTCTTTACATCTATCTCGAAGTGTACTGTCATATGGTTGCTTTGGTTTGAACATGGTTGCAAGTGGAAGTTTAGACCTTTTCCAGTAATCTTCAGGTGGGGAACCACAGAGTTTGAAAATTTTGTGCAGTTGCTCAACCTGCAGAATAGACAACCAGGATCTTTTCACAATTGACAAGGAACAGTGATATTATTGCTTACTCGATATAGGAGAATGATTTAACCACTTCATATTATTTTGGGAGGCTTCAGTCGTGTTAATTTAGCACTATTTAGCAATCATGTCCCATTTTTGCAACATGCTCTCAGAGATGTGTGGTAAATTTTTCAAATTCAACAGAAGTTATCTGGGAAATACTGACCTCAGTCCTCCCTTTCAGGAGTGGCCTTCCGAAAAAGAGTTCAGCAAAAACGCAACCAACACTCCACAAATCCACAGTGACCCCATAACTTGTTGATCCCAATAGTAGTTCAGGAGGTCGATACCATAATGTAACCACACGACTGGTAAGTGGTTGCTTGTGCCTTGCACTAAGGAAATTTGCAAGACCAAAATCTGCTATTTTCAGAGTTCCTTCATTGTTAACCAAAATGTTGGAAACTTTAATATCCCGATGCATTATCCCTCGTGAATGGCAGTGCTCTAGTCCGCTCAGAAGCTGCTGCATGTAGCATTTGATCTACTTCCATGCAAAAAGAAAATTCAATAAACAAAGTATTCTTCTTTTATTTACATTTTGCAAGACAAGATAGATTCAAACAGTGATCTCAATACCAAATTCAATGAAAGAAAGACATTGTCAAAGATGAACCAACCTGCGAATCACTAAATTTGATGTCAGGACATGATAACAATCCAGATAGGTCATGTTCCATATACTCGAAAACAAGGTAAATGCTACATGATAACCGAGAAGTGATTATCCCTTCCAGCTTCATAATGTTTGGATGGTCAAGTTTGCGGAGAATTGCAATTTCTCGTGCCATAAATCTGACACTATCTGGTTGGAAATTGTCAAATCGCACCTTCTTCAGGGCGACCATTTTACCATTTCCGATGTCACGTGCTCGGTAAACACTGCTATATGTACCTTGTCCAATCTACAGATGTTGAAAGAAGAAAGAATCTTCGTAAGAAGAAAATAATTTACATTAGTAGGGAGATAATGTACCACTAAAATTACCAGACAAAGCTAAGGATTGAACTAAGCAGCCAAAGTCTAGATATGTTGCTAAATTCCTCAATATTAAGTTATAAACCATATCACCTATATCCCAGCTCAGATTCGAATCTATCTCGCACTTATTATATCTCTACGTTTTTCTTCAGATTAACAACTCTGACTATAAGCTTCTCTTTCTCCAGAGGTAACATAAGGGAACAAAGATACCAGTAAAGAAAAATTAAAAGGTATTTTCAGTTTATTATAGACCTTGTAATTCCTCATAACTGGAAGTAGCAAGTGGATCACATGCAAGTTCAGATTGAAAGATAAGGATGGCAAGTAAAAGCAGAAAAAAGAAAGGCTTCCTCCTTTGGGGAGGATCAAGTTCATTAAAATGGTACCAGGAGAGGGGTTAAAGAAATGGTAAATTATAGTCTTAGCTAACAAAACTTGCTAAAATATGCACAGAACTTTTAGCCAATTACTCAAATTGAAAGGCTGATGATTGAGTAGGAACTGATGAGAAAGCATGATGTGGTGCAGATTTCTCTCAGACACTTATTCATCAAAAATAACCTTGATAGAAAAGCTGAAGATTTTCAATTTATAAACTATGCGTCATTCCCAAATTAGTTTTGCATCAACCATAAAAATCCTCTGTATCTAGCTGCTCCGCATTAAATGCATCAACCAATATTAGATAACCTCGCCTACATGTGTTTCAAGACATAGACAAATCCTAAAGAGGAAGGTAATGGAAGGTTGATGCCAGTGTAAAAATTGTCAAACTATGATTAAAGCCGAGATTTTAATGATCTAACGAGATTCCCTTAGATTCTGTCAGTAAGCTTTCCTTACATGATTGATTACAGTAAAATCGGAGACCATGACTTGAAGTAATACCTAATCTATAAATGGCGTATGCAGGAGTTAATGGTAGCATGAAGCACCACAATATTCATCTTTTTGGGGTTAATGTTTGCAATGGTGCCTTTTCCTTCTGCAACCGAATGGGAGAAAAGTAATGGAACTGCTATTGAAAGGATAACCTTTGTATGTTGCATACACACATGAATACAAATTTGTAAAATCAAGAATCTGTCCAGATAATACGAGGGAAACATTGGTTACCTTTTCTAATTTCTGGAACATGTTTGATTTCAGAGGCATCCATCCATCAATAGCTTCACCGGCAACGGCAGTCAGCCAAACAGGCCATCCGGCGGCCAAATGTTCACCTTCAGTTAACCTTCCAAATTTGATGCTAAAACTAGCCGCCTTTTTATCAGAATTTCCCTTCTTGGATGATGCTCTCAATTTCCCCGAAAATCGTCTAACGGAATCCTCTCCCTCTTTCTCAGGCTCCTCTTTGATCTTCTCCAAAGGGGCAAATCCAATATGCAATAATGGATCGACATTGTCTACACCGGCAACATTCACCGACGAATCGTGGGGCGGGGAATGGGACGTGGCCTGCTTGGAGCTGACGCAACCCATGACCCCCCAAAACCCATAAATGAATTCAATCCAGTTGGGAGAGACCCAGATCGACCCGTATTATAAAACGGGTCAAGGGAGGTGAAAATAATGGGTGCGGGAAAAAGGGTCTCTCCCCAAATTAGCTCATTGTACCTGCAAAAAAAAAAAAAGATTTGTTTTCATAAAAATTGATCTGAGAAAAGAGGTAATAGTTTGGGGTGGAGGAGAACAGAGAGATGGGATTCCTTCTCTTTTCTTTGCGTGATATGCGGAGATGAAAAAAAAAAGGATTTGAAAAGGAGACCAAGAAATTAGAGTTGTTGTCGAGAGATGCGAAAGCAGAGGAACAACAGAGAAACAAGAAAGAGAAAAATATTGTGTGGTTGTATTTGTGGGTCCAAGATTCAAGAATCATCATCATCTTTTTTCTTTTGTTTTTCACTTTGTCTGTTGAGACCAATTCATACGCCATTTTTACAAAAACTTCCATTCTTTATACTCACAAAAAGAGAGGCAAATAGGTAAAAGTAGCCGTTAGGAGTTCGTTTTCTTTCCTTCTCTCCTTTATTTTATTGTTGTGTTGCTTTTTCTTTTACTCGTTGGGGTCCTGTGCTGGTGAGCTGCTGCTGCTTATTCAATAAACAAGCCAACTGCTCAACAACTCATCACTATCTTCAGATTATTGAGTAATCATAGTGGCAAAATAATTGTTCAGACTTTGACTGAAGGACAGAAACTCATGTTTTTTTTGAACAGATAGTATAGTGTTTAGTAATATTTTTATACTAAAAAGAGTTGCAACTTGTTCTTGTACATATTATAGAACTCGTGGACTTTCTTTGAGTGCATTAAACTAAATAGAGTCTAGGGGCAGAGATAGAGGACAGCAAGGGGTTTATCTAAATCTGATTGGCGAAAAAATTATACTATATATATAAGTATTTTAATTCTTTTTTTTTTTATGTATTATGCTTTTTATTGGACCTCCTAAACATAGGATTAGTAGTTGGTTTAGTGGCTGAAGTCTTAAAGATTCACCATGAGGTTCCAAGTTCAATAGCAAGCAAATTAGGTGAGGAGGAACAATCAAGAGATGCAAACGAAATATGGTATCAAAAGTTGACAACTTTGCTTGAATAAGCTCCTTTACTCTTCTTGACTAGAGTTTAAAGCCTTGGCCATGAAGCTTCAATGACAAACTATACACCTTTTTTTTATTTATTTATTAGACATCTTAGAAATTAGCAATAGAATTTACAAATATTTCTTGAGACCAGCCAACAAATTCAAGGGACCAAGCATGTGGTTTTCAACAAGGATAGATAATATAATAAGCTTTTTGTACAGAAGTAAGAAGCTCAAACCACATCTTTTCACCCTTCTACTTTTCCTGATGCTACTAATGCTGCAATCTTTTCATTTTTCACACAAGGGAATTTCGTTGTTGTGTTCGGAAACCAAGATATTTTTGTGAACTAAAGGCCTTCACACTGTTTCTTACGTTCTCAACGCTATCTTTAGCTGTATTTATTCCTTGTTCCTCTATTCCTAACACTAACAGTAGGAATATCATGATTATGCTTGCCTTCATATGTTGTTATGACAGCTTTTGGATCAGTTGAAGCCCTCTCGACTTGTTTGCGGACATTGCATCCAGGATATGTGCACCGATAGTAACTCCTGTATATCAAGTGTGGATGCATAAGCGGATTATTGATGCCATATAGCAAAAGAACAGGACACATGTGATAAACATATTCTGGAAGGACAAAGAACTAGTATTGCACAAACAAGACGCTGCAGCTGATTATAGCACTTGATTTTAATCTCCAGAGAATCTTACTGCACTTGTTTGTTCTAATGACTAATCATATGCACATATGAAGATCTTTAATTTCTGGCACATGCTTTCGCATAAAAATTCATACATCCAGTTCTTCCTATTTCGTAAGAAATGTTATCACTGTTGAATAAACCTCTGGTGACTTTCTTAACTACATTGTGTAAGTTTCCTCTTGTATGGGACTTCACACTGTATCCATTTCAGACTATTGTAAAATCAAGATGCAAAAGAAATTTGAGCTATTGTTTTGGTATATTTAAGAAGTTCAAGGAGATAAGTAGCATCATTTCCTGAAGAGTTCACGATAATAAACTCTACCAAAAACAAGACTCTTACAGAACAGCAACTAACATTAAATTGAAAAAAATTGTGCAGTCAGAACTCAGAAGATACCTTGGATGCTGAGTCCCCTTTACCACCTTCTGCCCATATTTTCGCCATTTGTATCCATCATCTAAGAAATCAACTTCACTTCTCGTCTGCAGAACAATCTTGGATTCAGCTACTGTGACATGTGATGAAGCTACGGTCTCAATTGCCGTCTTCCTGTGACATAGTAATTGAATTAGATACATACTTTTGTTGCTCTACAATATTTTCTTCTTGTTTTACTAAAGAAGGATGGCGCATTCTTTAGTCATGAAAGGAGGACTCACGTTCTCTTTGCATCTGGTTCATCATGCCCTTCATCATCTACGTCTATCAAATAGCTTTCGGTTTCATCACATTCTCTTTTCACAAGAAGTTCAGATACCATTTGGGTTGGAACCTGGTCAGATCGAGAAGGAGAAGACCCATGCGAGCTATTCAATACTGTCCAATCATGTGTACTAATATCTGATCGAACTCCAAAGCAGTCTGTATTATCCAAAGCAGAACCGTTTTTTCTTCGTTTGGTTGGTTGATCATGGTTGTGACGGCCATTATATGTGATCTCAGTTATGTGACCATCAACAGACCGCTCAACCTTCTTCTTCACTAGACATTTGAGATATGTGCACTTATAGTAGCTCCTAGGGCATTCACTAGCTTTAACCTTTTTCTGACCATATTTTCTCCAGTTATAACCATCACAAGCTGGCTTATCGAGAGCACCAAAGGATGTCTTGTTCTCAGATTGAGAAACCTCCAGCTGTTCAAATTGCTTACCCTGATTGTCTGATGGTTTGTTATCCAAACTAGTTTGCAAACGTTCCTTTATCTGCAAAGAAGACTCCTTTGGATCAATCGACAACTCATGTCCTAATGCTTCTACTGGAGCCACCTGAGAGGAACACTGATCTTGGGCTTGCATTTGCATTTGCATTTGCATATATGAAGTAGAAAATTCAGCCTGTGCTGTAACATGTGCTAGAGCCTGCTGATGTGACATTCCAAAGGGACTCTACAATCAAATTGAAATACTCATAAGTAACCACATGATGCCAAAAGTAATTTTGATGACTTTCAGTTTAACTATTTCTATAACCAACTCAGAAACAGTCTCTCTACCGCACAAAGGTAACCCAACTTGATGAACTTTTAGCACACATATAAAGTTTGAGCAAACTCATAACTAAAATACTGGATCCTTAACAAAAACATGTTTATACGATAAACTTCGCAAAGTAGATAAATTACTAAATCAAAACATAAAAGGAAAAAAAAAACAAGTATTTGGCTATTATTGATATATTATTGCAAGTGAAACGAAGAATTTGAGCAGATTATATTTTTACCTGAAGTGGGGAAAGAAAGCCAGGAGAATTAAGGAATCCAGAAGGACTCAAACCAGAGGGAACAATGAACAATTGAGGATTCACAGACCGATTTTGGTTATACCCAGAGTTCTTTTGACACCCAGGAGGATCTCCAGAATATTCATATCCGGCGAGAAGCTGGGAGAAAGAAGGAGGACAATCTGCAGAATCAGGGCTCTGATCAGACAAGAAACTGGAAACAAGAGAAATTGGACCTGGGCTGAAAGAAGACATGTTAAAAAAGGATTCAAATGAAGGGCGAGGTGGCATTGTCAGAGATGGAAACGATATTGCTGAAGCTTCCCCTGTTTCCCCCATTTTCAGTCTTCTTCTTCTTCTCAAGAGAAAAAAAAAAAGATAAAGAAGAAAGTGGAGTTGCTTTTTCTGCTATCCCTTTCGTTCTGATGTGTATATATATTGGTAGAGTATATGATGGGTGCTCCACTCGTCACTCCTCATTCGTCAATACACTGGAGATATTTTATTAGACGTGAAATCATGATTTGAAGTTTATTACTAATTATTACCGTTTGTTTTGTTATTTATGTACAAAATTTGGATAAAAAGTTATCCGGTTTACTGAAACACAAAATGTACATATTTAGGAGTTGTTTAGTACAAAAATGAATAACGCATGGATTAGTAATGCAGGGATTAATAATGTATAGATTAGTAGTGTAGGGATTAGTAATGCATGATGTTGGGACCGTAAATAAGCAGGTGTAAATGCGGAAGCTAGCAAAACAAACCTCGAAAGACCACGAGTAAGAAGACAACGAGAAATATACCAAAAGACACAAAGATTTAACGTGGTTCGGTCAATTGACCTACGTCCACAAAAGAGATGAGCAATCCACTATAAATATGAGAGTACAAAATACAGAGGGAAAACAACCTCAACCAATTCACTCGGAATACATGGGAGGTTCACACAAGTGATAACGTATCAAGCTTGTGACCCACAAATTCTCCCTCTAACCAAAACTCTCAAAGCCCTTAAGACTACATTGTGAATGCTGATTAAGTTAGAAGGAACATTCCTCTATTTATAGAGTCCTAAACCTTTTCCTACAAGAAAATGATTAGTCAATCCAAAACCTTTTTCTAAAAGGAAAACCTATTTATGGTAAGAAATTTAGGGCAAATAAAACCCAACAAATGATTTATTTTTATGTAGTGTTTAGTTCATTGTTTCCAATCCCAACTTGTATTTGAAATCAAATTCTTTAAAAATCTCTTTTCCAATTATACCCTTATATTATTATTTAATTGGGTCAAAGTAGATAATTATCGGAAAATATTTCTTTTATGACATTATAACTAGCTATGAGAAGAATAATTTTGTTGTCATGTTTTCAATTTTCTACTTGAATTATTTGAGGATAAATAATTTTCATCTTAATAAATTGATCACTAATAAAATGTCAACTTTAAATTTAAAAAAGATAAACCAACTACTTTTAAAATTATAAAAGACGGCCAACAATTGGAAAATTGAATAAACCATGTACATTCACACATAAAAAATTGCAAGTTATAATTTTAATATGTATGTAATTTTTTTAAATTGTTCAAAATACGAATAATTAGTGATATATTTGTCTTTTAATAAGTAAATGTTAAATAACTCACATTTTAAATCTGTATTGATTTGAATTAGATATATTTAGTTACAAATAAGTCTCTCTAAATAATTTGTAAACTAATTTATTTAAATAATTTTACTAGTACAAATATAAAACATAAAATCAAGAAATTAAAATAAAAATTAAAAAAATTTGAGAGATATTTTTGTCTTTATGTGCTTATCCCATGGTATCATATCCTATACCATTTAGAATGTATTAACTAATCCATAGATTAGTTATACATAGGCTCATATTCCTATCAAACACAGTATTAGATTATACCACATCTAATACATGGATTATTTCTTTTAATACAGCCTACCAAACGTCCCCTTAGAATCTGAATTTGGAAAATAGCAATAAATTAGAAAACTGAAAGTTGAGGTAAATATCTGGAGTAGAGGAGTAGTGTATTTTCAAGTTGCCAAACAAAAGGATAAGATGTCAGGCTAGTGGACTAAAAGGGGTCTAAATGAAGAGTACTACTACACATTGGATATACAATGAATTCTTTACCTACCAAATGCCACTTGAGAGAAGTCGATACCTTCACTTTCTTTATACTTCCTCTGTTCTCATAAAGTGGTTTTATAACATGGAACGACAAATCTCGATCACTTTTTAATCTTAGATTTTAGTGAATTTGAATTATTAAAAGAAGTAAAAATATGAGAACTCTTAAGGAGGGGTAAAAAATTGGACACCATCCATCCATTAAAAAGTTACTTACTTAGAGAAAATAAAATTAAAGGATAAAAGAATATCAATTATTTTAAAATGGAGGATGTATGAAATATCTGGTAGTTCAATTAGTTAGTTGCACTTCACCTTATCTGGTAAAGATTTGATTTCTCAAAATGCATACAATAATTTAACTAAACAAGATAAAAATATAAAACAAAAGCACATGATATCTAATTGGGGAGTAAAAAATGGAAATTAATCAAGAAGAGAGTCAGCTGATAGAGAAAGAAAATGTGTCGTAAATATGAATTAATATACCTACTACTCTGCCATTTCAAAAAAGATATCTAGTTTGATTTGAAACGGAGTTTAAGAAAATAAAAAAAATTTAATCTTATGATTCTAAATTAGAGTTATGTTAAATGTATCAAAATGTCCTTTAATTTTGTGATCTTAAATATGTCATGTGAAATGTTAAAGTTAAAATATTGCCAAAAAGAAAAATAAATCATTTTTTTAAACAGACTAAAAATAAAATAAAATAATTCTTTTTTAAACAATTGAAATATAATTTTACTGAAAAATTTAGAAGAAAGGAAAATATGTCGACTACACGTTATTCTTAGCTTCGAATAAAGACATAACGTAACATACGGTCAAGGGCAACTGCATAAGCATCTCATAAGGTGCAACCTAGTGGCATTTTCCTCACAAAATAAAGTCATTTTTTGTCTTCTTGCTATTTACAATAACTCAATAAAGCCTGTCTTTTCTGAGAAGAGGCAAGTGGCAACTTGACAAGTCAAATCTAGTAAACCTGCAAGATAACCCAATGATAAAATATAGGGTACAATCTTTAAAGCTCAGTAAACAGTGTCATGACTCTCAAGGAGGAGCCTACATAATCTTAAGGTAACAATTTTCTTGACACAAGGGAAGCATCTAGTTTAGTGAGAAAATAACTTTTAGAAATTAATCAGGGTGCAAGTTAGACCCATAGGCATTCTATATGCATTTTAGTTGAACATCTATTAGCACCGATCAGATAATAACACGACACAATTATTCTATATATATATAAAAATAAATATATAGATAGATAGATAGATAGAATTGATACTACAGTGTTGGTGATTGTACCCAGGAAAAATGGTTAATGCGGGAGCAAATATGGTGCCTGAAGCACATAGTTTTGAATCAGGGGAAATAACTCAGACCTTGGACTCGATGAAATATGTAGATGAAACAGCAAAGCCCTCTACATCGTAAGTGCGGATAAGTCTTTGTCTCTTGCCAGGCGATTCTAGCCAACAAAACTCAACATGAAATGCTGTGGATTCTTGCACATTCTTGGCCACATCAGATGGGTATCCCATGTAAATGCCCCCAGGCAACAGAGTAAGCTGGAAACCACCGTCGAATGTCACTAGGTTATTGGATATGGTACCGGTCCAATGTACATTTGTTGTAATATTAGTCGCACCAGAAGTAGACGTGATATCCTTGATTTAAGAAGGGAATTAAAGGAAATATATTAGCAACCAAAAGCTGAAACCAAATATATTCATTTCAGTGCCTGAAATAAATAAATAAATAAAGCAAAATGAGAAGATCACAACTTTCCCCACCCTCCCATATTTGAGCTAAGTTTGTGGTGACAACTCCATTCTACCAATGCATTTGTGTTTCCTATATAGCTGAGGATCCATCCAGACGGCTAATTCATCATATCATTGAACTATTTCAAATTCATTTCTCAAAGAAGTTGCATGAAAGAGAGATTTCATTTACTATCCAAGTGTAACTGGGCAGATGACCCCTTTCGTGGATACTAGTAGTTCACCATTACTAAACTATCTGATACAAGGAACTGATTGCAAGGAGCTAACAAACCTGAACTAGCTGGCCGTCCTTGTCGATTTCAAGAACAGCAGTTGTACTTGCTTCAGTAATTGTTGCTCCATAAACACCAGTACGTGTTGTTCGCGAATGACCTTTCCAAGTTCCAAGATGAGGCAGAATTCTTTCAGTATCCTCCTACAAGATGACCATCGAATGCATAAGAACAATCATTTGGTTCTGGTAACTAACATGTTGAATCAAACTATGTTTAGGTAGTCCAAACGAAGAATAGAAGGGCAACCCTTCCCCTTTCAAGTCAAAATTACCTTGAAATCGTCAAAGGAGGGAGGAATGGCCTCTCCGTTCCCTCTTTCTTCAAGGAAAACAAGAATCATTTCCAGTACTCCTTTTGGGTCCATTATATGAAATGCTCTCACTCGCCTATCTTTCTCCAGTGAATAAAGACAATTTTCACATACAATAGAAGGACGTTTAGAGGGAAGCTTCAGATTTCTGTGAAAGAAAAGAAGGAATTATAGAATGATACTAAGAAATTCAAAGCCAGGAACCAAAAGATAAAGCTAATCAAAAAATATGAACAGTCATTCATGAGAAAAGATCCCGTGCAATTTACATAACCTTTGCAATTGGATATTAGAAAACGGTCTATAATTTCTAACATGAAAGTCAGAAGCAATAATATGCAAGCTAATTGATCTGATGAAGCTTATGAGATGTCCAAGATCACCAATATTTATTTGTTAGTTGGAAAGATCTACTAATGAATGCTTAATTGTTTGAGATTCTTTTACAGAGTTGATATCTTTTAAGTTGGGAACTAATTACTGCTATGCTGAGAGGATTATTTACATATTGATTGTCTTATTTGCCTTTTGGAATTTGTTTACTCAAATTCTTAGGCATTAGCCTTTTTGGTTTGTTTTAGTACAGGGTGAAAACTGAATATGTTTGAAAACATAACCGATGAGCACACAGACCAGAACACAGCAGAGCCAAGGGAAAAGTGACAAACAGCAACATTAAGGTCATACTGGGTAGCAATTCCAAAATAAAGCTAGCAGCAAAACATATGCATAATTTCAACCTTTGATCTCATCAGAACTGATATTTTAACTTATTGATTTGAGTCATCTCCACGTAAGAAACATTTACCTTGGTGATTCTTCTCCGATATCATCTTCACCTAGCACTCCCTGTCTTAACACAGTCTCCAACATGCCAGCAGTCTGATATCTTAGTGCGTATGCCTTTTCCTTGGGGAAGAAGCCAATCTGCAAACTACTTTTAGTGGTACCTCAAATGCAATAAAATCTGAAAAGGAGCAGAAACTGCAGATAACAGTCTTTATTAAGTATGACCAGTGAAGGGATATAAGTTAGTTCTCTGTCTTAGTGAAGCTCACCTGTTGATATTTGTCGACCGTAAACATGTTGGTCTCTTTGATTTTGTACTCAAACCACTCTGACTCACAATCATCGCCAGAACATGAAGTGGTAGATGGAGGTTGTTTGATGTATAACCTACAATTTTGAAGCCGGTTAGTCGACTTGTTTCCCAGACCACAAAGTGAACACATGTAACAAAACCCAAATTTAATGAAAATACCCTATACATTAGTGTCCACTGTTAACTAATTCTATGCAGATAAAAAAGCAAACATCCGGAAACTAAAGGGGCTTATGAATCAGAAATGCATGTGTGACATTGGCGTCCTTAATAAATTCTCCAAACTTACTTTATTTAAAACACTGGAAGAATTTGAGCTTTGGGCTGACAAAATCTACTTGCACTTAAAGATATGCATGCCACTAAATGGAAAATTTCTCAAAATTCACAAACAAGAAAAAGAGAAATTCACCTGGATTTCCAAGTATTCCCTAAAGTTCGCCTACATGCCATTAAACTATAACCATATAACATGAAGTGTAAACATTGAAATTTCCATGGTTTTCTCCTCAATTCTAATGGTTTAACTTTACCTAAATCTCAAAAGAGGTTTTTAACTTCGGATAACTAACAACTACCTTTAATTTTATTAAATTACTAATTACACAAGTACTAGCAATTTCACAATTACAAAAAGAATTAGACTGGATCATTCTCAAAGTTAGAATGTATAAACTAACATATATACTTTACATATATTAGTCACCGAAGAAGCTACAAAATTGTTAAGGACGGTTAATCTATTTACTTTACTTTTCATCAGAAACATAGCAAGGTTAAGACACATTGTTAATACAGGGAAGAATCAAACTATAGGAGCTCACGTTTGTAATAAACTCATCAGTTCACCTTCACCATAAGAGCCCACAGCAAGTTTCGTTGTAATTCTATGCATCAAATTTCCATGACCATCAAATTGCTGCAAAATAAATCAAGCAGATGAAGGAATCAAATCCATGCACGTTTCCACCTCAAACTAAAAATTATAGGATATGAATATTTATCAAAAATTCATAAATAAACGTGTATTTATCAATAATAAAGTTATAGACAAAAATAAGACGATGCATCCACTTTAAGAGAGAAAGAGGAACGGAGTTGATCCTGACATGGAAAGAGCCGGTCCAGTTTCCCAAATTAAGGCGAATGAAACTGTCAAGAGCTTCAACACTCATTGGTAGTTCGGTTGTATTCCGATCACCTTGGACCACCGTGACATTGGTACCGGAGCATGACGGTGGTTTCCTAGACTGGTACTTGGGAGTCCAGAATGGAAAATTTTGGGGTATAACCAGTTTCTCGTTCCATGAACTTAGATTAATCTTGCGTGCATTGGAGGAAGCGAGAGAAGTGGAAGGCACAAAAATGGCTGACATAGCCGTTGCCATGGCGGATGGAATTGGGACGCTTCTTCCTGTTAGTACCCACCATAATGAATAATCTTATCCGATTATCAAGAAAATTAGCTCCTCTGCTTAGTACCCGACCCGACCCGATCCGTAGAATCCCAAACCCAAAAGACAAAAAAAAATTTGTATTTTGAAACTAATATAGAGAATGGGCTCTCCAATTACACTTTAATTCACTTACTTTGGGAAACATTCACATATATCCAATTAAAAATAATTAATTACTATTTATAGTTATAGTTTGATAATTATAATTTATAGTTACATGTTATATGGAGTAGAAAGGCGAGCGATACTGGGAGAGAAGAGAGAGAGGGGGGAAAGAGTGAGAGAAAAGTAAATTGTATATGTATATAAGTGTATATTATACATATGTATTTGTATATATGGCAAGAGAGATTGGGAGAGGGAGGAGAGAGACAAGCGAGAGAGGACAAAGAGTGGGAGAAAGATGAATTGTTATGTATATAATTGTATATAATTGTATATTATACATATGTATTTGTATATATGGCAAGTAAGATTGGGAGAGAAGGAGAGAGGTGATCGAGATTAAGAGAGGGAGGAGAGAGGTGACCAAGAGAGGGCAAAAAGTGAGAGAGAGGTGAATTGTATATGTATATAGGTTAAATAATTGTATATTATACTTATGTATTTGTATATTCTGGCGAATTATACATATACAAACATGACTAATTATACAAATTCGAAGTCAACCCACGTAATTAATGTATAAAGTTAGTCGCGAGTGGAAATTATAGCATACTATAGCGATGATAAGTAATAAAATAGTATAAGTTTGTTTTGTTGCGTAATTTTCCCTTCTTTATTTATTTATGGGAAAATGATTAAAAAAGGTCCTTACACTATGCAAAATGAATAAAAATGTCTCTCATTTGTAGTTTGGTTCAAAAATATATTTGTCGTTAATACTTTGGTTCAAAAATATCTTTAATATTATTTAATGGGTAAAAAATGCTCATTTTCTAAATAAATATATTATTTATTTTATTTTTAACACACTTTTTTTCTAATAATATATTTTTAAATTAGGAAATGTTTATCTTACTTAAATTCAGAAAAAAATAAAAATATTTCTTATTTTTTAATAATTATTTTATCGTTACATAAATATAAATTAATGATAGATATATTATGATATTTTATATTTGACATATATTATATGTCGAAAAGGGTTCATGAAACTATTCTATTTTAATTAATAAAATGAGATTAAGAAAAAATAAATTCCTACATTTTTATTTGTTAAAGTGATTTTAAGAGGAAAAAAAATAAGAACATGGTTGTTTAATAATATTTTAATTAGGAAGAATATATGTTTAAAAATGAATAAAATAATATATTTCTTCAGAAAGGTCATTTTTGACTCATTTAGTAACTATAAGGGCATTTTTGGACAAAAATATTGCTTGCAATGACATTTTTGAACTAAAGTATTGACGGTAAGGACATTTTTGGACCAAATTACAAATGAAAGACATTTTTATTTATTTCACATAGTTTAAGAGCATTTTTTACCCCTTTCTCCAAACTTGTATTATTTCTATTATTTTGTAATTAACATATTATTTTTCATATAAAGTCATTAATCAAATCTCTAATATTAGTAATTCTTTTTGAATGTAATATAACATTTTAAAAATATATTATTTAATTTATATTAACTTCATCCCGAACTAATAATATTTTAATTCTTTAATTTTTTCATCATTTTAGTATAATTTGATATGATTATTAATTTTTAGTGCGAAGAATGGACAAAATTAAAATGATAAAATTAATTTAATTATACAAGGTAGCAATACAATATGTAATATAATAATTTTATCATAACAAGAGTTTTCGGTGGATCAAGTTCTTATAACAATAACGTATTTTTTTAATTTACGTCTCGTTGAAGATATTGTGTTTTCGCTTGCAATTTGTATTCATTGATTTGTATATTATATAATATTTAGTTGCAATATATGTTATTTAGAAATTTAAAATAAAATATAATTATTAAATAGATATTTTGAAAACCCAAAAAAAATAATATTACACGAAAACAATAGAAAGTGATTATTTCAAAAAAACAAAGAAATAATTTATATTATGAAATAAGAAAATAAAAATGAAATAAAAATAATTACATTAATAGCGAGGAGAGAAGAGAATTATTTTGAGAGTAAAATAGAGAATTGGGTTGACGTTAGTTGTTTTAAAAAATAGAAAATTATATATTTGGAGAGTAAAATAGACGGTAGTGTTGAACATGCCCTAACTCACCAAAAAAATATATATTTAAAAATATGAAATTTATACTCTCTCCATCTCAATTTATGTGACATATTTTAAATTTTGAGATTCAAACAAATTTATCTTAAATCGTAATTTTTTTTGCATATCTTTTAATTATTTTGAATTGTCAATTTTTATAACTTATATAAATTTCACTTAAAAAAATCAAAAATACCATATGTCAATTCTTTGTCAAACTTAAATTATTTGAGTATCAAATAACATGAAATGTGTCACATAAATTAGGATAAAGAGATATATTTATCCTAGAAGATATTTTCTCAGACTTTTCTCTTTTCTTTCTTTTTTTTTAAAAAAAGTTCTTTTTGGTTCATAGATGAGGTGTGTTTAACCAACTTCTCAGATGAGAAATATTCGTGAATTTTTTTTTGTTAAAGTGAAAATAGTAACTCTATGATTTTGTGACTCCATTCCTCTAAAATATCGTTCACTAATTAATAATTCATATTAAATTTTTTCTATTTTATAAAATATTTCTTGGAGAAAAAGAATACATAAAGAGTTATATTTCCGTAGAGGAAAGGATTAAAATAGTCTCTCTTTTTTGGTTAAGGCTCAAAATGATCCTTGTGTTTTCACATGAAGCGCTAATAGTCCCTCATGTTTGTAATATTGGTGTACTGTTGGTCCTCCTCCAAAATTTTACCTATTTTTTAGCATTGATTTTATCGATAACCTATGTATGGGATGTTCAATCGTCATTTTATATATTTATTAGACATAACAACTCCATATGAAAGAAAGTGAGAAGAAAAACATTTTGTTTTGTTTAGTAGAAATTGTATTGCAGGTAAAGTCGAGAGGTTCATCACGATAATTTCACCTGCAATAGTATAATTTTTTATTTTCCTGCAAAGTCATATGATAAAATGTTCTTAGTTTAGATGCAGTAATATTTCTAATGAACAGTATAAAGTGTTTTTCTTATCACCTTATCTCAGATAGAAGTATTATTTCTATTAAATATATAAAAATATGATTGGACATTACTTATATAAAATTTTGGACAAAATTAATATTAAAAAATAGATAAAATTTTAGGAAAGAATAAAAAATGCACCAATATTGCAAACATGGAGAACTATCAGTGAACACTCAAAATTTACTTTGAGCCTTAACCCCAAAATGAGGGACTATTTTGAGTCTTTCCTCTATTCCTGTACAAAAGAAACCAAATACTTAACTTGTTCATCAAACAACAAGAACTTCACTCCAACACAACAATAGAGAAAACTCCAGAAGAGTTAGAACTGTTCACAAGAAATTCATCAAAAATGATGAGTTTCTACAAAGGAAGTTCTCTCAACGCCATTAAAATCATTAGAAAATCAATGCAGTTTAGCAGATACCTCTCAACTTCTTCACAGCAATTCCGCAAACATATAATCCCTTCACATATCTCCTCCTCTTCCGTCCGAAACTTCAGCACCAATTACAAAATCAAACCACCCAAAAATTTTGGCATTCACTTTGTCCCTCAACAACAAGTCTACGTAGTTGAACGATAAGATACAATATGTACACTGAACAAGCAATTCTAATTTCAAGACAAACTGGAATTACCAAAGACAATGTGCCAATTGAACTGGATGGTGTACTTTATATAAGAATTATTGATCCTGTTTTAGCCTCATATGGAGCAGAGGACCCTATTTACGCTGTAGTCCAGTTAGCACAAACTACTACGCGTAGTGAGCTTGGGAAAATTACGCTTGACAAGACTTTTGAAGAGCGAGTTGAATTGAATAGAAGCATACTTAATGCGATTAACTATTGGCCTTTACGTACTGATTGGGAATTAGAGTGTCTAAGGTATGAGATCAAGGATATAACACCACCGGAAGGTGTAAGAGTGGCTATGGAATTACAAGCTGAAGCAGCGCGTAAGAAAAGGGCGAAAGTACTGATTTCTGAAGGACAAAGACAAGCTGATGTAAATGTAGCAGATGGGAAGAAAATGGCTGTGATTTTGGAGACTGGAGGCTGCTAAAAAAGACCAAGTGGATAGAGTTAAGGGAGAAGCTGATGCTATTATATTTAATGCTCAAGCGACTGCGCATGCAATTACTGAGGTATCAAGAGCAATTCTTGAAGATGGAGGTTCTGATGCTACTAGTTTTAAGGGTTGCTGAGCAGTATGTTGAAGTGCTCGAGAAGAAAAACAAGATCAGGACCGTTACGTTGCTTCCTCAAGATTCTAGTGATGCTCCTAGCCTAATTTCTCAAGCAATTGCTATACACAGCAAACTTTCTACCAGTAAGTAATAGCAGCTTCATGAACAGATAGAAGTACTATTGATTTTCTTTTGAGAGTTATCAGTATGAAAGTTAACATAATTTAGTAATAGTTCTAGTTTGCAGAGAGAATTTTTAATCTTATTAGCTTTGGGTTTTCAGAAGCATTGCTATTTGCTAATGGTTGGTGCATTAGTGAAGATCATATTAATATTCGTAGGTAAACCATTCCGGTTACTCTATGCCTCTTTCTGAATAGAACTACAGAGTACTTTTTTCTATCTTCTGTATGATTTGAAAGATGTTTAGCAACCAATTGGTCAGGGGTTACCTGCTTACGAGGGATAGTAATAATGGCGGAACCAGGAATTCTAACAAATAAATTCAAAAAGTACAATAGAATGCAACATTTGACAGGGAATTCAATAATGAATCAAAAACGAAAAACACTCCTAGCTGCTTGCCTAATAAACTTTGAAACACAAACAATTTTCCGAACTCAAAATTAAGATAAACCTAGATATGTATTTGTGTCTGTGTGAAAGAAATGTAAATCCATAAAGATTAAATCCTCCTCAGGCTGTAGAAAACACAGTGAAGTCATGACTATGTAGCTTGAGCAAACAAAAACATCCACACAAGAGTGCTACTCGCGAAAACTGGTATAATCAAATGTTTGTCAATTTGGGGTGGAGAAGCATTAGTTTTGTCTGATGAAGAAGGTGCTGGAGAAGCTGGCAAAGGTTGTTCAACATTTATAGCTAATTTCATTCCATGGAAGCAGTAACCTCCACTGCTGATGAAGTAATAAGGCCTTGCTTGAGTTAGATGAAAAACATCTCTCCCACCCCTTGTAATGTTTGATATAAAATCGCTATCAATACACTGCTCATAGTTCGTCTGGTTCACCTCCAGCACGTTGTAATAGTGCTTGTCAAACACAAAATCTGAAACGGAACCACGGTTAAGGTTCAACAATTCATTTAATTAGTTCTCAGAAGATCATGCAAGTTAAATCATGTTAGTATGAGATACAAAGGATCAGGAGTCTCACAAAGCCAATCGCCAACGTAAAAATGTTGATGAGAAGCCCAATCAGTATAGTTAACATTCTGGTCCCAGCCATGCTTACCGCCCACCTTGTCAAGTCCACTGGCTGCACATTTGATCAATCCTAACAACATCATCGACCTTATCATCATTAGATCAAATGTCATTTTGCACAAATAAGGATATTTTTCTCAAGTTGGAATTTGCTGAAGAAAATGTATTAGCAATACAATTACTACAAATTCAAAAGAAATTTTATTGTTTTTTGGTATTTAATAGTGATTGATAAGCATATATATATGGTGCATTTTGACAGTGAGGATACAGCCATATATATACAGGGAGAAATAATAGGGGTAAGTCTGCGTGAATCCTCACGCATACCAAATGAGTAACGAAATAAATGGCAAAGAAATGACTAATTATGTCCTTTTTTTTTACTATTCGTCGATTTAGGACCTTTGATGCATTTTTCTCCGTTGGTGTGTGGCCCTACACTACTGATTTGTTTCAAAATATCATGTCAAATAAGCGGGTTAAGTTGAACTTGAATTAGGCTAAGAAATCGATATATCATTATTGATTGGGCTAAAATTGGTTGATAAACGGTCATAATTTAACTATCTAATGTTTAGTATGTTTTAATTTATTTAGTTTGCTTTTCAAGTATCTAATATTTTTTTATTTTTTTTAGTCAGGGTTATATGCCACATTTTAAATATAAAAGTAGTTGTTTAAATATTTTAATAAGATTTTTATGAATTAGTTTTGGATTACATATCGATTCAAATTTTTAAGGGATTGAATTTGGAAGATCACAATGAGCTAAAGTAATATATAAACAGGTCATAAATGAAAACACGTTGGCAAAAACCACATTTTTATTAGCTAATTTAAGCTTTCCCAATTTCTTGTTACTGCAAAATAGAATGCTTAGAGACGTCAAATGGATGATTTGAGAATTGAGATGGTTTTAAGACGATAAAATGGAAGTTAGTAACTATGCAATTTATTTTCTCATTCAAAAGTTATTTGGGTTGAGATGAATTCGGCTAACAGAAGCAAAACCGTGGGTAAACAATTCTTACTTCAAGGGAGTGTTGGTACGAGGAATAAAATATAATATCGTGAAATCGAAATTGAATCAATCTTATGCCTGGTTTGAGATATTAGCTAATCTCAAAGTTATATTATTCCACAATTTGTACTAAAATGTGGAATAAAATAATCTCTTTGATATGTTTTTATTTATTCCATCCTACGTACTAAACTATCCTTTAGTGTAATTATTGTCTATATAATTTCATTTTTTTTAACACGATGAATAGAGTGTAAAAACAAGACTCAACTAATGTAATTTTTTTTAATTTATCTCAATTTATGTGACACATTTTCCTTTGTTTAAAATATTTAAATTCATTTTTAAAACCAAAAACATGATCTTTAATTTTTATCCTACAAATAAGTTGGTTTTTATTGTTTGTCTTTAGTCATCAAACTTACATCTGATGAGAAATAAGTTTTTTAAAATTAAAATAACATAACTTGTTAAATGTTATAATATAAAAATATAAACCTATACTGTGCGAAATTTTTTAATTTCATTACTGGAGACAAAATTCAAAGACAAGCATAAGAAAAGACAAAAGTGCAAATGGCCAGTCCATAAATGCATTCAATTCATTGAAATTACAGAACTAGGCCCAGAAGAAACAAGAATCCGATTGACAGAACCTCTTACGTTAGTTAAAAAAAACGGGTGCAAAAAGATCTTCAAAAATTCAAATTAATGCTTACTTTGAGCATTTGATCATATTTTATTGTGATTTTTTTAAATAAATGTATTTTTTATTTATAAAAAAATGATATTTAAAAATTAAAGTTTTTTGAGGTTACACACAGAAATTAGAGTGTGTTTTTTTTTGAAAAATCGTGAGTAATCTAAAGTGAAAAAAGTAAAAACTATTTTGTTATTTTTGAAATTGTTGAAAATTCTAAAATTCAACTAGTTTTTTCTGAAAGTTCAAATCGGCAAAAAAGTTAAACATGGCCAAACACCTGCCCATTTTTCGTTTGGAGACCAAAAAATTCAGATTACTGCAAATGTGTGTTGGCAAAATTATTGGCGTTGGATAGGAAACCAAAAGAAGTTGGAAAAATATTGAACAGGTTAATAAAAAATCAAACAAACGCACTGAACAAAAAAATGGCACAAAACAATATTTTATTCGTTATCTTCAACCCCAAATTAATCCCAAAAATATATATGTATATTACATTATTGGAAACCAGCTGTTAATTAATTTGTGAGAACAGAATCATCAAGTCACATGGCAAGGGGCCACCATTTCCTTTGCCAGGTAGTATTTGAACCCATTGAAATAACACACGCAACTTATTTTCCTCTTTTAGGTAATACATAACCTAAAATGATCACAATCTATCATGTGAGCTCTTTAATATGAAGACAAACTTTGCATAACTACTTTAGATGACTTGGAATATACTGTAACTCTCCAAAGTCAAATCGAGACAGCTAACATACAACAATAAGTAATTAAGAGAGGTATAACAAATGAAAAGAGTAACATGAAAGGTCTCCGTGATCCACGCAATCAATTTCTCCAATAAAACAATTGTAAACTTGTTTAGGTAACAACATAAATAAACAAATTTTTCAGATCAACCACCCACACACCAATTTGATCTGAAATAAAAAATTGATTTTCAGGTCAAATGATAATGGCACTTGGTGGTAAAAAAAAAAAGATGGTAACTTTCAAGAAAAGAGAAAATACAAGCACACAAAAAATAAATCTAAACACTTTCTTGACACTTGGTTTAACTAATTATCTGAAGCATCCAGCATGTATGGTTCACTTAACCATCCTACCAGAGCAGAAGAAATGCATCCCACACAGCAGCGGTTGCGAAAAGAGCTGGTATCATTATCTGTCCTTTAAATGAGTTGAGCAAATTTGTTGAACTGCTGCGTACTGGAGCAGCTTTTGGAGGTGGAGGTGCCTTTTCAACATGAATAGCCACTTTCATGCCTCCATAACAGTATCCTTTCCCGCTAGCGAAATAGTAGGTTTTAGTCACATTAAGCGGAACAACGTCCCTTCCTGCTCCAGTGGTCCAATTGTGGAGAGGATGATCAGTATTGCAGCTCTCGTAGTCTGTCTTGTTTAGCTCAAGCACATTCATCTGGTTCCTATCATACACAAAAACTGGGATGGGAGAAGAAGAGTTACTAAACAACGACAAATAACTGAAGATATCTCAATATTTTACAAAACTAAGAGTTCTTTACTATACAGACTGAATAACTTGTAATGTGTCTAAGTAATTGCGAGGCAAGATAAGCATAGAAATCGGCAAACACTACACATGTATATGCACAAGTACACACTTATACATCATTGAGCCGTTTGAAAATGATAAAATATTTCTTCAATAGATTACACATTATGCACTAAACTAGATTAGAGAATAGCAACGCTTGTCCAGCATTAGCTGGAACCAGAACTGTGACAAACATATTTGTCCCTACAGAACAACTGGATGATTCTGGACAGGATCAGCCATGAGGCTGACATCTAAGCATGTGGCTGGAATAGTTATCTTATCCAATGTTTTATTTCTCTTTTGTTTAGCTATAATGTCCTACCAAATCCATTTTTATAAGCATTTAATTGTTGCAAATTGGCTTAAAGATTAGAATGTCAGACAGAAGTGGTTACTTGAACTTCAGATCCAAACAAAAACAGTTGAGAGTAAAGACAGAATTTTACAGTCACCGGAAGAAAATTGGATTTACCTTCTACTGACAAGAAGCATAGAACAATTTCTTTAATCAATGGCTCACATAACAGCTAATCTGTCTGTGCTAACGCAATTTAGAAATGGAAAAAAAACAAGTTTGAGATCCATGGAGAAGTTGCTTAGCCATCTCTACAGTCACATAAAACTACGGACAGTGAAGATCATGAATACAGCAGGAATTTGGGGATGACACAATTTTTTTTCTTCTTATAAGTAATAAAGGAATATTCTTTATGTAAAAACAACCAGCAAAAAGGAAATACTGGGGGCAAATGTACATTCAAAAGAGAACGTTACGATGTGTGAAGAATGGTGATATCAGAACTGTAGCTTCTTTATGTAAAAACAACCAGCATAAAGGAAATACCGGGGGTAAATGTACATCCAAAAGAGAACTTTACGATGTGTGAAGAATGGTGGTATCACAACTGTAGCTTCTTGATATAATAATAAAAACAACCAGCATATAGGAAATGCGGGGGACAAATGTATATCCAAAAGAGAAAATTACAACGTGTGGAGACTGTTTATGATATCGCAACTATAGCACTAAAATGACAAGTAATTCAAGATTATGCTTTCATTCATTGTAAAACAGTATCATATGTGTGCGATTTAGATCTAAATAAACCACCCAAAAAAGGAAAGGGCAACATTTAATTTCAAACGGAACACCATTGCCTTTATGAAGAAGCTGCCAGCTAAAAGCAGTCATAAAAGGAAAAACTTCAAACTTTCATCACTGAAAATGCCCAGCTGGAAACTCTATAATTCAAATTAGGTATAAACAGAGTAAATGTCATTCTAAATGCAAGCTAAAAACATAGATCTGAACGACACAGAAGAATTCTAATTTTAGAAAACAATTCACTCCTTCACAGAAAAAAAAGGCAATTTACACCAGACCTTCACTATCTAGCAACATTAAGTCAATCAAAGCTTCAGAAAATTACTCCTACTAATTAGCACCGGAAAAGGCAGAGCTCCAATTATAGAAAGCAGCAAACAAATAAATGAAACCCAGCGTAAACCACAGAGCTTAAACAGAACTAAGGCTCCGAGCTCCAACTATAGAAACAAAATTATACTCATATTTATACTAAACCCCGGGTATATCTAAGATCCGGACAAATTTCTTATTAGTAGAAACAAGCTAAGAACAGAAGAAAATCTTAAGAATGAGCTGAAAGAAGAGTAGATCCAGAGCTTACAGAGCCAGTCTCCGTTGTAGAAATGTTTGTCCTTAGCCCAATTGGTGTAATTGACACTGTTAGTCCACCCAAATCTCGATCCCACAATGTACCGAATCGAGTACACTTGAGGCAGCATCACGAGCAAAGCGCATGCTAGCACCACCGCCATTGTCGGCCAACCAAAGCTCCTCCTTCTCACCGCCTCCATTGCTACAGTAATATCTTCTCGCAACCTCTAGAGTTCTTAGCTAAGCTCTTCCTTCTTCTTTTTGAGAGATGCATGTGGACTACCTTATTTATAGTTGAAACTTTAAACTTTTACTCAACTGTAATTTGCCCTTTTACTAACCTCTATTTTTTTCCTTTTGCTTTTTACGAATATCATATTCAGTATATAAAAATTCAAAAATTTTAATTAAAAATAAATAATTTATTCACTGTACCATCACGATCATTAGTAAATAAGTTATCTTTTTAATTGCTTTAGAAAATGAACACGATTTTTTTAAAATTAATAATGTGGAGTAACGCATATATTAAGGTAAAAGGCAATGTCAAAACTTAACAGCTCATTTAGCACATACTTTCTGCCCTCCAACTGCTTGTTATCCATTATTACCACCTTTTAATCAAATTTTGAACTCAATTCATCAACAATGATACATCGGTTAGTGAATTATATGCCTACCTTATTTAGTTATTAATTTACAATATCACCTAATTAAAATATATTTAAGTTATGAATTATATCTATAATAAAATTGTAATAAATAATGTATAAATAACTAAATTTTGAAATAATCTCCTTAATAACAAAACGTCTCTCAAGTGTGAACAATCAGTAAGTTTAAACCAAACTAATAAGTTTTTCAAACTATCTATAGATGAAATTAAAATGTATTTAATAACAATATTATTATTATTATTATACAATATTAACATAGTTTAACGTGTTAGAAACATATTTGATGAATAACCGACACAATTTTAATGTTGAGATTATGAATTGCTGACTTTTTATGTTTTAGAAACATATAATAGTATAAGAAAGTTTATGAGTTGAAAAATGGAACACGGCAGACAAAGTTGTCAAATTTTGCATTTTTTTCCTTTAGTTTTTTCTTCAAAATGAAAAAAAAAATCAAAGAATTTCACAATAAAACTTAGGTCCAGCTAGGCATTTCTGGTCCGAGATTTACGACCATAATTTTTTAAAATTATTTTATAATGTGATATAATGAAAAAAGAATATTCAAAAAATGACGCGCTCGATACACATAAACATCAAGATATAAATATTATTAGTAGTATATACTAAGAAGATAATGTTTCAAACTTTTCTCAGATGAAAACAAAAATAAATACTTGTATAGAAGTTTGTATGTTTCTAGTGAGGTATAAATGTTGTAAATGTTAGTTTTTTAAAAATGAATAATGTTAAATATAAGCTATTTGAAGTGTATATATTCCTACCTCCACCTAGGCATTCATTTCAAAGTTAAAAACAGATTTTGGTATTTGTATTAAGATTTTAATATATATGATTCTGTAAAAAGTAAACTTTTATTTACACACCTAGTAAGTGTTTGGTCACCCACTAATTGCAAGATTACATAGTGTGTGTTATTTTTGTTATTACATATCTAAAAAGTATCTTTATACCTAACATAATTTTTTATATCAATCAGGAGCACTTTTACTCAAAACATTTTAGAGAAGTAAATTTGGCTACATTTTTGTGGAACTAAATTTGACACTTTGAGTAGAGCTAACGACGGATGAAAACTCTACTGGCTTTTGGAGACTTATAAAGTCATCAACATGAAAATAGCAATCCCTTGGTCAAAAGAGATCACTTTCTCTGGTAACAGTCAAAGAATAGGAATATCCTTAAACAAATCTGGTAAAGTACACTGGAAAAAAAGAAAAGGATGCACTGACAGAAACCACATGGGAATTCATTGGACAAGACCAGCTTATTAATGTTCATTACTCAAAATTTATCTCTTACACATCCTCAAGGACTTAAAAAGCATAATTACAACTGCTTATCTTCAGTGCTTGCCATGCTTGGTGACAGATGTTGGCTACCTGTGAATCACATTAAAGGTAACTGCTTTAACCAAAACATACAACTTTATGCACAGACTTAGTTTAACTTCAATGAATCTTGCAAAATTTAGTGCAACTGGTTGTGTGATGAAAATTTAAACAAAGATATTAATTTACCTAGTACATGATTTTGAAGCTTGCGAATGAATGTTGCAGATCTAATCCCATATATATAAGTAAAATGATATACGAAATGATTAAATAACATATTTTGGACACCCTTAACATAACAAGTTGCTATTTCTGGACACCCTTTGTTAAATTCCTGGCTCCGCCACTGACTGGTAACCAATTTCAAGCATGACCTGCAAAAGCATGGTTGAAGACTCGAAACCAATATCCTTATCAGATAAAATAGGTGCCAATTCTTGCTTAGGATCAAGATAGCCTGTCATCCTCATTTTTCCAGAACCAAATGCTGCATCAGTTATGTCAAGCTTATTCTTCTTATGGGGATAACTGAGTGATAACATAGTTATGCATGCAGCAAACAAATGTTATACTGTTTATGTGGAAGTTTATGCTGAGATTTATTTTTGCTTATGTCCAACCAAAGGATCCCTAAGAGAAACAATCATTTAAAGTAAATGCATTATAAGGAAATTCATGAGAAACAAAGAATGGTCATAACGGACAATAGAAAGGACAGAATGGATCTGATCAATTATAGCAATTGTTGTGTTCGCCACAATCGGAATAAACTTATTATCAACCTGTTCGAGAACTTTGGCACCCTCTAGGCAGTTTTTATCAATGGTATCAGGAACTGATTAATCACCGATAAAATGCAAGACGTCACAAGTGACATTGAGTATAGAATCCTGATTCTTAAGATTCGTTGTTCCAATACCACTCTGCATCTCATATTGGAAAAAGTAAAAATTTATCATCTTAACAAAATAAATAGAGAAGAAGTCCCAAGAATATCTGAGATATAGCTAAGGTAAACAACTGTAATATCTGGAGGGAAGTCCCTCCATTTTCTCCCAGAAACTTCAGTTTCTGTTGGTGCAAATTGTGAAAACTTGAGCAAAAAAAAGCCAGGCATGACAATTCTGTTACAAAATCAGAACATATGCAAGATGGAATATGAAAGAGACTGTAGTGCAGGAGACTAAGAAATAGACATTGTAATCTCTAAGGCTTTCATGATTAATAAGAATGCAGTCTAAGATAATCTTGAGAAGTGGGAGAAAGAAATGCAGCTACTTAACTGAAACATGCACTAGAAACATTCAGCTGTTAATTCTTATTCAGGTCATGAACAAATGACAGGAATGGTTCATCTTCTTTTGACTTCCCATCACGTGTACTTGTGCACTCCCCTTGAGCTTGTAATTTGCTATTCCAAATGTTAACAAGTTTCATTTCACACTTGGCCTGATAAGAGAAACATTAGGTTGTGAGAGTTACTAACATATTTGATTGAGATAATATCAGCAAGATACCTAACCCTCCGAAGAAATTTAATAACATTACCTTTCGACTGAAAATAATTCGTAGCCCGTCACCACACTGTAATGTTCAATGAAGTTAAATGCTAGAATCAAACAAAAGTGTAGAAAAGATAACTTATCATCAGGACCTGAGATGTATCCTGAAAGCTTGAATGAACAATTGTTTGCACTCAATTTGTTAAGGGAACTCAGATGAACCCCACCAGAGATGTATTCTGAAAGTATGAACGAACAATTGCTTGCACTCAATTTGTTAAGGGAACTCAGATGAATCCCGAACCCACTGGACAATAGTGCAACGGAGAAGGAGAAGCACCTGGGCAAAGCAGGTCATCCTCACTGCATGCAAATAAACAACATCATAAAAACCAGAGTTAACTGTTGTATCAAATATGGACCTTTCAATATCAACAATTTTGAAGGGGTGCACAAGGGTCAGAGAATGCAAGACCTTGTTTGGGCTTCCGGATTATATATACACAACAAAAGATCAATAAGATCAGAGTATAGCTTTAGAAGTGAAGCATGTAAATCAAATTTTTTACTTGTTTGTGTTTGAGGAAAACTAGAAAGTACTTGAAGTGCATTTGCTTCCTTCGAACTGGTGGATGTAAAATACATCACTAACCCACCCGAAATGTCGTGCCAAGCAACAGTTCTTTAGCTTCACAGGCAACATGTTTGATAAAATATCGAAGGATGAAAACCTCAAAATCTTCATTGTGTATAAAACAAAGCAGAGTGAGTAATAAGAATACGAAGAGAGGAAGTGCTTGTGTAATATCACGAAAAGGGTGGTTAGGTGAGGGGTGAGAAAGAAACTAAACTTTGTCAAGTCAAAACACGAATCAGCTCAATAGCTTAGGAACCTGTCATGGCTGCAGCCTGCAAGCATTAGTTAGCTTTATGAGACAGAAGGAACAACATGAAATGGAACTTTCTCCAAAATGTAGGATGCATTTGAGATGCCATGCCAATTGCCAAGCAACAGTTTTTCAGCTCAAAAGAAAAACATTTGATTGTCATTTTGAGTTTGCCAGAGAGGGTAATAAAAATAAGAAAAGTGGAGGGTCATGTGTCATTTCAACACAAGGGTGGTTTGGTGAGAAAACAAACTGACCTCTGCGAAGCCAAAACACGATTAGCTCAAAAATATTGAAATCCGTCGTAGCTGCAGGTATCAGTTAGCCTTATGAGATGGAGAAGAAACACCATGAAATGGAAATTTAATTCCAAAATCTCATAGATCCACCTGAGATGTTGTGCCAAGCAACAGTATTTCAGCTCGAGAGAAAACAGATTTTATCAAACTTGCACGGAAGACAAAACCTCCACATCATAGTTTATAAAACGGAAGAGAGAAAGAGTAATAAGAATAAGAAAAGAGGAAGGTCATATGTAATTTCAGGAAAAGGGTGGCTTGGTCAAGGGAAAGAAGGAAACTGAACTTTGCCATGCTAAAACACGAATCCACTCAAAAGCTTTGAAATTTGTCATGACTGCAAGCATCAATAGCCTTATGAGACACAGAAGATGCACCATGAAATGGAACTTCCTACTGAATCTCATATACCCACCTGAGGAACCATGCTAAGCAACAACTTTCCAGCTCAAGAGAGAACATGTTAAATTGCTTTTTGAGTTATACCAAAGAGAGTAATAAGAACAAGAAAAGTAGAAGGTCATGTAGTTTCACCAAAAGGGTAATTTAGTGACAAAAAGAAATTAAACTTTGTGACGCCAAAACATCACTAGCTCAAAAGCTTTGAAACCCAGCATGGCTGCAAGAATCACATTGCCTATGAGAAAGAGAAGAAAGACCAAAATATGAAACTTTTCCCAAAATCTCACAGACCCACCAGAAGTGTCATGCCAAGAAACAATTCTTTTGCTTGACAGTAACATATTTGATAGAACATCGACAGATGAAAACCTCCAAAAACTGAAATTTGTATAAAACATAGCAGAGTGAGTAATAAGAATAACAAAAGAGGGAGTGCATGTGTAATATCACGAAAAGGGTGGTTCGGTGAGGGGTGGGAAATAAACTGAACTTTGCCAAGTCAAAACACTAATCAGCTAAAAATCACAGAACCTGTCATAGATGCAAACATCAGTTAGCCTTATGAGAAAGAGAAGAAACACCATGAAATTAAACTTTCTCCAAAATCTCACTGACCCGCTTGAGATGTCATGCCAAGCAACAGTTTTTGAGCTCAAGAGAAAACATCTTTGATTGCTATTTTGAGTTACTGGAGAGAGTAATAAAAATAAGAGACGTGGAAAGTCATGTATACTTTAACCAAAAGAGTGGTGTAATCAGAAAAAGAAACTGAAATTTACGAAACCAAACTCGAACTCCGTCGTGGCTGCAAGCATAGTTAGCCTTATGAGATGGAGAAGTAACACCCTGAAATGGAAATTTAAATCCAAAATCTCATAAATCCACCTGAGTTGCCGTGACAAACCACAGTTTTTCGGCTCAAGAGAAAACATATTTTATTGAACTCCATGGAAGACAGAGTAAGGACATTTGTAATTTCACGAAAAGGGCGATTTGTTTGGGGGTAAGGAAACTGAACTTTGCCAAGCCAACACACGAATCAACTAAAAGCTTTAAAATCTATTAGGGCGGCAAACATAAATTAGCCTTATGAGACAGAGAAGATGCATCACGAAATGGAACTTTCTCCTAAATCTCATATATCCACCTGAGGTGCAATTCCAAACAACAGTTTTTCAGCTCAAGAGATAGCATATTAAATTGCCTTTTTGAGTTATACCAGAGAGAGTAATAAGAACAAGAAAAGTAGAAGTTTGTGTAGTTTCACCAAAAAGGTGATATAGTGACAAAAAAATTAAACTTTATGACAACAAATCACGATTAGTTCAAAAGCTTTGAAACACGGTAGCGCATGAAGTTTCATTTTTTTCAGTTGAGCAATAGTTCAATAAGCTATCATTACCTTCTCACAAAGTTCTTCCAAATGAAATCGCTCATCTGTCGTGTGCTGTAGAACATGACAATGACTGTATTGTCAATGAAGATAACTGCTAGAATTAAACAGAGTGTAGAAAAGATAACTTATCGCATCTCTTTATCCATGCTTGTATACTTCCATTGTGTAAACATCAGGACCTGAAAAGTATCCTGAAAGCTTGAATGAACAATTGATTGCACTCAATTTGTTAAGAGAAATCAAATGAATCCCGAATCCACAGGACAATAGCGGCAACAGAGAAGCACAAAGCACCTGTGCAAAGCAGGTCATCCTCACTGAATGCAAATAAACAAAAACTAAGAAACTAGACGTGAAATAACCTTGAGTTAACTGGTGTATCAAAGATAGACCTTTCAACATCAACAATTTTGAAGAAGACACTAGAATGTACAAGGGCGATTCACAGCAGAGACTCTTTCAACTCTTTCAGAGAATGCAAGAACCCTCTTTGGGCTTTTAGATTATATATGCAAACCAAAAGCTTATTCAGATCAGAGTACAGCTTTAGTATTGAAGTATGTAATCAACTTTTTTTTTACTTGTTTGAGTTTGAGGAAAACTAGAAGTACATGGAGAGTTTGAGGAAAACTAGAAGTACATGGAGTGCAATTGCTTCCTTCGAACTTGTTGGTTGTAAAATACATCACCAAAAGAATGTATCAGGAACGTTTGTACAACATCTTAACAACAATCATCAATACCAACATAAAAACACTTGTCTACCTCTAAACAATGGCAAGAACAAAAACCAGGTTAGTTGTTTTATACCTAGCTTAATGGTTTCTACGAACAAAACTAAAAGAACTTTATCTTCAAAACCTTGCTATATACATTTGGTCTTCCCATGAGTTTTAGTAACAATTTCCAACAAAGAATTATCGATGTATTGTAGGCAAGAATTCCAAGAATAGCTAACATTGGAGGAAGAATACCAAGATAGGTTTTGATCTTGATTTTTTTAAAGAACTCCAAAAAAATCTGACAATATACATTATTCTGGATTATTCCTAGTTCGTTTAAATGGAAACAATGTCAAAATATTAGGAAGAGCAGTAGAATACCAAGATAATGATCGGACATCGTCACTGCAATGGTACTGCGGTAGTCAAGATTAGAAATCCAGTGGAGTACTCGCCGGTGGCGTAATTTGAGAAGATCAGTAATCCGGTGGAGTACTCGCCGGATGCGTAATTTGAGAAGATCAGTAATCCGGTGGAGTACTCGTCTGTAGCGTAATTTGAAAAGATCAGCAATCCTGTGGAGTACTTCGCCGGTAGCGTAATTTGAAAAGATCAGTAATCTAGTGGAGTCTCGCCGGTAACTAATTTGAAAAGATCAGTAATCCGGTGGAGTACTCGCCGGTGGCGTAATTTGCGTAATTTGAAAAGATCAGTAATCCGGTGAAGTACTCGCCGGTAGCGTAATTTGAAAAGATAAGTAATCCGATGGAGTATTCGCCGGTGGCGTAATTTGAAAAGATCAGTAATCCGGTGGAGTACTCGCCGGTAGCTTAATTTGAAAAGATCAGTAATCCAGTGGAGTAGTCCACGGTAGCGTAATCAAAAAGCAGGGCAATATAGTTGTGATTTTACAAAGCGCCTCAATATAGGGTCTATTTATAGTTTTAGAATTAATTAATTATTTATTAATAATTAATACACGCGGAAGAAACAAAAAGAAGAAGTTACGTAATGTACAAAATATATTATTTCTTGTAAATTTTTTATTCTAGTGCTTATTTATTTTAATTGACAATAAATATTTCCTATATTAATAACTAGATTTTTTTTTTTTTTATTAATATAAAATTTATCTTATTCAAAAAAAGATTGGTGATTGAGTTATTTATTTAATATAGATGACCTATATTATCAAGAATCAAAAAAGATACTCCCTTCGTCCGGAAATCTTTTGTCATGATTTCTATTTTTAGAGTCACACTATAAAAATTTTGATTAATATTTTAAGAAGTAATTTTTCATCATATTAATATGCAAAAAATTGGAATTTGTAGTATTTTTTATGTAGTTTTAGAATATCTAATTTTTTGTCTAAAATATCGAATTAATGTGATCTAATTTAACTTTGAAAATTAGACAAATTGACTTTTGAAAAGCGCAACATCACAAACAATTTCGAACGGAAGAAGTATCTATAACTATTCTATTTTAACTAAAATTGTCAATATTGACTAGCCTTTTCATGGGCTAATTCATACAGGTTTTGACATTTTACGGGTCAAGTCAGGCTAACTTATTTTTTGTGTGGTTAGAAAATGGTCGGCCTAACCCACAAGTATGTGAGCTACATGCTTGCCGGGTCAGCCCACTTTTTTAAAAATTATATTTTTTATAATTATTAAATTAAATTATAAATTACTCCCTTCACAAATAATGGTCTAGTTTGACTTGCTACGGAGTTTAAGAAAATAAAAAAAACTTTTGATCATGTAGTCCTAAATTAAAGTTATGTCAAATATACAAAATTGTTCATTAATCTTGTGGTATTAAACATGTCACATGAAAAGTGGTTACCAAAAAAAAAAGTCATTCTTTTTTAAACAAACTGAAAATGAAAATATGTCATTCTTTTTTAAACAGAGGTAGTATAATTTAAAAAATATTATCACAAATATTGACAAAACAATATTACATAATGCTAATGTTACTACTTATTAATCAATCCACAAATAAAATTATGACATAAGTGTCAAAAACACCTAAACTATCTCTTTCTCTTTTTTTAGTTTCATATACTTAAACTATTGAGAGATATGTGTTTCTCAAACTAAAAAAGTGATGATTTAGGTATGAAACTCACACTCTCAATAGTTTACGTATGAAACTTAAAGGGAAAACACACAAGTACCCCCCTCAACCTATGCCCGAAATCCCACAGACACACTTATACTATACTAAGGTCCTATTACCACCCTGAACTTATTTTATAAGTAATTTTCTACCCCTTTTTAGCCTACGTAGCACTAGTTTGAAAAAAAAAATCAACCATCATTGGGCCCACAAGATAGTGCCACGTAGGCTAAAAAGGGGTAAAAAATTATTAATAAAATAAGTTCAGGGGTAATAGGACCTTAGTATAGTATAAGTGTGACTCTGAGATTTCGGGCATATGTTGAGGGGGTACTTGGGCATTATCCCAAACTTAAAAAGATGATATACTTTAGGTGTGTTTTAAAACTTTATCTCTAAAATTATCTTTATAATATTTATTAAGTTTTTTTCAAGTAAAGGTAGAAAATCTAAATATAAATATTAATCTAATTATTTTGAGTTTGATTCTCTTTAATTTTAAATTTTAATATTATAAAATATTTATTGATTAATTTTTATTGGCCCACGAGCCGGCTCTATCAATATTTCTTAAGCCCCACAAATCAGCATGTTTATTCAAATTAGGCTATTAAATTTCAAATTAGGCCAGACTGGCTCAACGGACCTAGCCTATATCAGCGACTCTAATTTAAACTCTTAAAATGAGACATATAAATTGAAATCTTAAAATAAAGATGCTACTATAATAAAATAGGAAAAGAGAACGGATAATACAAATTCCAGGTAAAGTCAGAGTAGTTTACTGTGTATATTAAGGGTCCGTTTGGACATAGATTTTTCAAATAATATTTGGAAAAAAACTTGGCAAATAGCATTTGTCCATACACTTTGTCATTATTTGGCAAATATTTTTGGCATATATCTCAAATTCTCAAATACTAGAAAAAAATAGTAGTTGGGCCAAATATCATTATTTGAGATCTTTTAAAAATTGAAAGTTTACCCTAAACTTTTATCTTTTACAAAAACACCCTATATAGTTGTTGCTTACGTTGTATTACATAATTTTTTACATTAGTTCTAAAGTAGTGATGGAATATTCGGTAAATGTGAAATGAAAATATATTTACTGATGAAAATGATGAATAATCGGTTCAAAATAACAAAATCATGTGTTTTATCTACTTCACAATGTATGAAATGATGCTTGTTGTATTTACTCAATTACCACATTGCTCTAGTGTCATGAACACTATTTGTTATAGTTCTAACAAAGATCCAATTGACTTGTAATACAAACTTATAATTAGTTTTGATATTTTTTAAAACTTATGAATATAAATTATATTTTTCTAAAAAAGTGAAATATATATTTTCGCAATAACATGACAAACCAAAGGGTGAAATTTCACCCAATAATATTTGCTAAGAATGTTTGGAAATAAATATTAATTTAATATATTTTACATTAACGTATTTGTTTTGCCGCGTGTTTAACTAATTCCAAAACTATAAAAAATCCCACCGCCTATTACAGAAGCCTGCTAACTTCATACGCTACCGGCGTTACTCCGTCGGATTTCCGATCAAAACCCTACTTCATCATTGCATTTAGGGTTACTCCACCGGATTTCCTTCTTGTTCTTTTTCTTAGTGTAATATAACAATAGCATAATAATTAATAATTAGTTGTACCAATTGATATTTCCTTTGGCTTGTTATTTTGTTAGATAAAAACTTGTGAAATTTAAGGTGTTACTAATATATGGTAACAAATGTTAGCTTAATGGCTGATTTTGTATGTTTCGAATTATGTCTTATAAGTTGATGGTAAAATAAAATGATAAAAAATATATATATGAAAAAATAGAGGAAAAAAACGAATGGTCTAGAAAATGATAGATGTGTGTCAAATCACTTCTCTGTTTATCTATTTATTCATTTTCAATAGCTTCAAGAATCGTTAATTTCAATTAATCAACTAATCACCACTTAATATGAACAAATTACAGAAATCACATATTTTTAAAGCAAAATTATAATAAATTTTTTAAAAGTTTATAATTACTGAATCCATTAAATGGATACATTAATGGAGGGTCAGTATACATTAATCGCCAAAAACCAAAACATCGATACATAAAAAAGAGGGTCGGATATATTAATGGAGGGTCGGATACATTAACGGAGGGTTTGTATACATTAATGGCCAAAAAATCAAAGCGCTGATACATTAAAAAGAGGGTCGGATACATGCGTTGATACATTAAAAAAAGGGTTGGATATGTTAATGGAGGATCCGATACATTAATGGAGGTCCGGATACATTAATGGCCAAAAAATCAAAGTACTCATACATTAAAAAAGGATCGAATACATGCGTTGAAACATTAAAAGAGGGTCGAATACATTAATGACATTATTGACTTAAAAGAAGAATAAATTTTTTTAGAGATTTGTTAAACTAATAGGGAATATAGATAATAAGTAAACTAAAAGATAGATTTTCTTTAATTATTCTCTATTTTTATCATCATTATTCATATAATTTAAAAGCTATGATAGCCAAAAGCCACATAAATAATGGAAATAAGGACAATTGAACTGTTTATGCTAAAAAGCATGAACGAGTGAAGAAATAAAAAGTACCACATTCAATTTTATACAAAATACAATAAAAGGATAAATAGTATATAATGACAAACTAATAAATTAAATTAGATACTAAAATTATACTTTAATTTAATTATACCCTGTAACAAATTGTTTGTCAGTGACCTCTCTCCCTCAAACTCTCGTTCGCCACTCTCCCTTCATCGCTCTATCTCTCGTTCACCACTCTCCCTTTATCGCTCCATCTCTCGCTCGCTCCCTCTCACTTTTATACAAACACAAATGTATAAAATGTAATTGTGTTTGTATAAAGCGATAAAAAATTGTATGTATATATATATTTTCGTTCCCCTCTCTTCCCTCTTCCATATCTCGCTCGCTTCTATTGCTTATACAAACATAAACAAAATGTATAAATTGTGCTTCTATTTATATAAAGTGAGAGAAAATTGTATATACACTTGCAAATACATAAATCTTCGTCTATATACACTTATAATTATGCAATACAAATATTCTCCTACCCATTTTTCTTTTGTCTTTCTTTCTTTCTCGTTTTATACATACACAAGTTATACAATTAATTTGTACAACTGTTTTCTTTTGTATATGTATAACAAATTATATAATTAGTTTCTTCGTATATGTATAACGAATTATACATATTTATGTTTGCTATGAAACACAATTATACAGACTTTGCTATCATACAAATATAAATTTTATGTTTGATATATGTGAAAGTTGCTAAAAAGAAATAGGAGCCTTGGCCAAAAAGAGGTGACACATCACTTTTTCTAAATTTTTTATTTAGTTTATATTATATGTGATTTTCTACCAGATGTGCATCTTAACTAACAACCATATGACCTGATGTTTAGATGAGTTGAACGTTATGTGAAACCATCCTCTTTATATTTTGCCATTTCCCTAATAATTCAAGTAAGTAAATATCTTTAAAATGTTTTCACTTGTTTTTAATTTGTTCTAGCAAAATGATAAATACAATTTATGTATCCAAATAATCATGTTTGTAAAACTTATAGCGTTTTGATTTTTGATTTTTTTATTTTTTTAAAAAGTATCAAAGGTTAAGCATAATTTCTAGATTTTGGTTAGCGCATTTATATGAATTTAAAAATTAATTTATTATTTTTTTGACAGAAGATGATTTCCATCTAAAAGTAATGGAAGTTATGTTCTCCTTTTTTAAAAAAATAATACAGTTTAGCAATCAAACAACAAAAAAAGGTATATTTCTTTTAGAAAATGTTCTTTTAGTTAATATTTTTTGTAATTTTATTTTTATAGAAAATACGAGAAACATATGTTATTTGCAAAATTATGTCGAATTCTAGATGAAAAAGGTCATTAGTTTTCAACCCAACTAAAAGCTTGAGGTTATGTGTGTAATGTTAGTAATTGGTCTCTCCATTTCTATTTATATGTCATCATAACAAATTTTACGTCTCTTAATAAAATAGATAAGTTTATCACTATATCCTTATTTAGTGTTTTGTTGAAGTTAAGATTGTAATAAATAAATATAAATTGATTTATTTTAATTAATCAAATTGACAAATAAATATAAATATTTAATCATTTAGTTTTCGTATAATACCTCTTCCCTTCCAGAGACGAATCCATTTTTTAAAAATTTTGAGTGTATTAATATTTAAGAAGGATTCTACTTGGAATTAAATTTTAGAAGCGGGGTGAATCAATTATCTTGTACCAATACAACAAAGCATTATTTCATATTTTTTATAGAGTATTATTAATTATATAATTTTTTTAGAATTTAACAGATGCACTACACTCCTCACATAAACATGTGAATCCGTCTTTGCTCTCCCTATAATTTGTGGACAGTAAAAAATTTCTTGTATAATTTAAATATTAAATGTACAAAATCTATACGCTTTAAAAGTTTGTTAATATATGAACTAAAGTTAATTTCATTTCGAATTGGATAACTTTTTTCAGAATTCAAATCAAATAGCGTAAACCTAAGTCTAAACCGAACACACACCCTTTTTAATTAATTGAATAAAAATTACCCAAGATAAATATTTACCTAAAATGAAATAATATATTGAAACAAATAATTATATTTTTTTTAGAAATAAAAAGGCGTGTGGTGTACGCATAACGCGGTTAATGTCCTCACTTATATATTTGCCTTCAAACCTTCGGTTTAATTTAGGCGGGACAAATGGCGCTGTATAGAAGAGGGTTTTCACTGTTCTTCGTCTCCATAGAAAGGCAATCGCATAGATTGTCGGTCTTGTTTTCAAGATTGCAGCACTGAAGCAAGAAAACTGGCCGTTTTGAAGATTAGGCCGAACAAATGGCGCTATAGAGAAGGGGATCCAATTTCCCGTTTCTTTTAACACTAGGGTTTTCACTGTTCTTCGTCTATGATATTGTAAGAATCTTTTATTTATTCAATTCTTGATTTGATTATCAGTGTTGTTTTGAAGATTGAGTCAAGAAACCTGAAAAACTTTCCGAATTCCGACCTTCAAAACAGTCAATGTACGTGAGTTCTTTTACCTATGTTCACAAGTTCTCAATTTGATTGATTGTATTTACATGATCAGATAGAACCGTTGTTGGAAAAAGTAAACAATTACTGGGAAAATCATTTGGCTATAATTGGGAAATTATGTTATGAACGGTCTATTGTGAGAACTTTCTTGTTAATTCAATTCTTGATTGGGGTTAGAGAGTTATTAGATTATATTTTAAGTTATTGCAGCATTGAATCAAGAAAACTGAAACCCTTTCTGACCTTGAACTTTTTTTTTTTGTTAATTCAATTCTTGATTGAAATCAGAGAATTATAAGATTAGCGGCACACTTTCCAACCTTGAATTTTTTCTTGTTAATTCATTCTTGATTGAAGTTGGAGCATTATTAGATTATCACTAGACTTTCCAACCTTGAAATTTTATTGTTAATTCAATTCTTGATTGAAGTTGGAGAATTATAAGATTAGCAGTTCACTTTCCAACCTTAAATTTTTTCTTGTTGATTGGATTATTGATTGAAGTTAGTGAATTATTAGCTTTGTAGTGTTATTTTCAAGATTGCAGCATTGAATCTAGAAAACTGAAATACTTCCCAACCTCAAAAACAGTCAATGTAGTTGAAGCAGGTTCCTTTTCCTATGTCCAGAAGTTCTCAATTTGTTTGATTGTATTTACATGATCAGATAGATGATATTCAGAACACATGTTGTTGGAAAAGGTAAACTTCTTGGGAAATTATGTAAAAATTGGGCGAACTTCTTTGTTAATTCAATTCTTGATTAAAAAAAAAGAAGAAGAAAATTCAATTCTTGATTGAAGCTAGAGCATGGTTAGGTTATCAGTGTTATTTTTAAGTGATTGCCGCATTGGATCAGGAAAACTGAAACACATTCTGACCATAAAATTGTTCTTGTTATTCAATTCGTGATTGAAGTTAGAGGTACACTTTCCAACCTTAAAAATTAGTTTGTGTTTTTAAGTCCGCCAATATAGTTAATGTTCTGAAGTTCTCAATATGTTTGATTGTAGTTCAATCTGGAGACTCTGACTTTTTTGTGTATGTGCACTCTTTGATCTTTGCTGCATGGTTCTTGAAACAATTATTATTACATTATGGACCCAGACCAAGTTGTTGCTGAATTGTTGGGATGGGATTTTCGTTATCTGATATTGCTAATGCTTTAGAAGTTGTGGGTCCATCAATTAATAGTGCGATTAATTATCTACTCGATGATTCTCGAAGAAACACTACAAGTGCATCAACTAGTACTGCAGTTTTCACCCGTCGTGCTGGTATGCTGGGAAAAAGTCTCTTCTTATTCGCCTTGTGCTGTAGGCAAAATATGGTAATCAAGCACAGCGAATTCATTCAATCAGCGAGTAGACCTAAAAGAAGCAAGACAATAAATAAGTTGAATATGTCTCAATCAGAAATCTTGCAAAGAGATACTGGAGGTCGAAATGTGCATCCTCCTCTAGAGGATTCTGATCTCTACATTGCAACTGAAAAAGCTGTATTACACATCATCTCATTGCAAAGATGAAGATATTGGACCAGATTGGCAAAAGAAGGTCAAGAATTTGTTGCAGAAACACTTTGGATTCTCATTGTTGAAGGATTTTCAGAAAGAAGCTTTGGAAGCTTGGCTATCTCACCAAGACTGTCCTATTCTTGCAGCAACATGATCAGGTATTAGCCCCTCACACTTTTTCTTTCTTCTCCGTTCTCTCCCTTCCCGTAAACTGTGATTTTCGATTTCTCAGAGTTATGTTTCTGTAGGGAAATCTTTGTGTTCTCAGATTCCGGAATTGCTGACTGCGAAGGTTTGTCATAGTTATATCATCGTTGATTAGCTTGATGCACGATCATTGTTTGAAGTTAGCATAACATGGTTTTCTGCTTGCTTCCTTGGATCTGGTCAAACTGTTTGAAGTGTGGAACAAAAAGCAATGGCAGGCATGTATAGCATCATTTATGTATATGCCCTGAGACAATTCTAAGGTATTGAGCATGATAATCTTTTGAATTGTACTAGAAGGATAGTATTGGCTGTTATTTGACAGATGAGTTTCCTTTTTTAATTTTTCCTTTTCTTTCAGGCTCATAAAACCCCTCCAAAGCCTTGTAGAAAGTCGTGGAATTGCTCTATTTGCAGTCGATGAAGTTCACTGTTTCTTAGTGGGGCCATGATTTTCGACCAGATTACAGGTTTTATTCTTTTATTTGTTTTATAAATCAGACTAATGCTATTATTTGGAATTGGTTTCTTGCAGTTGAAGCTCAAGGAGCCTCTGTGTTTCTGTTGCTTCTGACAAGCAAATATCGACTTTTTTCTCCTCATTAATCTGGTAACACACAACAACTTTCTTAAGTTTCTTGAGTTTTGTTATCATTCTGTTATGAAGATAGTGCTTGCACTGTCGACATGGTCTTTTGCTTTTTCTAGACCAGGCTATCAAATTACACCTGACTCTAGTATGTCCCATTTACTTCCTAGTAATCTCTCTTATTCAATTACAGGGATTAGTTTTCCAGTTGAGCATAGATATGCCTCTTAATACATCATGCTAATTAATTGATAAGAAAATACCATGCATATGACTAGACAAACTCCTTGAATATATCTCTTATCAACTCTGTTCTAGCCAAGCAAAAGCTGCAGGAAAATATTGACACAATTTCCATGTATCATAGGCAATTATCTGTTTTGAAAGAGAACTTTAGAACGGATATACCATTAAGTTACTGAAGTTTGACATTCCGATCACGGCACTAACTGCTAGTGCCACTACTCGTGTTCGAGGAGACATTCTGCAGTCATTGCACATCTGAAAGGCGACAAAAGTTGTTCTCACTTCATTTTCCCTGCGCCAATTTTTAGCAAGATAACTTACACCATGCTATGGTCCTCCATTTGCATTTGCTGCATCATTTCATTCTTCGCTGTCTTTTTGTTACTTCTCCTTAATTTTGTTTGTTGTCGGGGGGGGGGGGTTTGAGGACACATTTATTTGTTGTTAATAATCCATTTACCGTTAAAACTCCCATGAAGTTAAATTCTTCAGAGAACTCAATACTTAAATTATGACATTATGTTTGCCCATCATTTACACTCAGGAACTGAATTACAACTTTCTTTGACTAGTTATGGTATTTAAACTAGATCCTTAATCTTTGTGTCACTTTATGTCTGCTGCATAATACCATGAAAGGGCTATACTGCATATTAATAAAGTTTCCATTGAGTGTTTTTAGTTTTATTGTTGCTACAGTATTAGTGTTTGAACCTTCTAAAGGTACGGTCTTCATTATCTGTACATGTGCTGATTGAAATAATGGTAAATCACTTCATTTCTGCTGCTTGCAGGTGAAGCACTCTAAAACATCATCCTTAGCATCCTACAAGAAGGATTTTCATGAATTGATAAGCATTTATTCCAGGAAAGGGAAGTCTTCCTCGAAAAATAAGTTAATGTCTACAAATTTGGAGGAGAACTCTGAAAGCTCTGATAATGCTTCCAATGGTTGCATGGATGAATGTAATGGGATCAATGAGGTTAATGTAGACGACGTTGAGGGGAATGCTGTTTCTGATAGTGACAATGAAGTGTCTTCTCCTGGCAGATATGGTTTAGATTCATTAAAGTATAGATAACTGTCTGTTGAATATCTGGAAGATGAGTGTGATGTTGTGCAAGATATTGATGATTTGGATGGTAAAACTCTTTTTTGGGTGAAAAGATCATTTATACAGTACAAATCCAATTTAAGAGAAAATTCGATTGACTCCATCTTCCACGACACTAAAGATTACACTACCAATAACTCGATCTGTTACCGAAGTCCGAAGCCACAGCAGAGACCTTGAAAATTATTTTTTGTGAACATAGAGAATTTTGAAAATTTTAATAGTAGTTACCTTAGTGTGGATTGAAGCAATTCCTTTTGTTTTGTCGTAGCTGCAGCAGTAGTTTTATCTACATTCTAAAGTGTTTAAGTTTCAGTTTGCTCACTTGCAATAACCACTAGACAATCTATCATCACATCGGTGCAAGATTGTTAAGTAAGAGATTCAAGAGGGTATAACCTTAGCTTGAGATAGATATGGCTTTCCCTGGAAATGTATTGAAAAAAAAACCTTGCATCATCTTATCTTATGACAAAACTCTCTTAGTACATTGATCAAAAGACCACATAAGATGATAGTATCTCATCCTACTGTTTCTTGTATCCTCAAACTTGACCTTTTTGTGTGACAGATACTCTCTTCATTTCTTAAAACCAAATAAGGGAAATGGTTTTTGTGGGTTTTCCTTAGCCTCTAACCGGCAATGTTGCAGCTTAAGTAAAGACTTCATCTTCTCGTACAGGGGCACTTTGTAAAGGTTTCCTCAATTTCTCATTGGCTACCTCGAATGTGCATTTATTATTTTAAATTATAAGCTTGGACATTTACTCCTATAACTTACTTTATGAATTCAAATAAATTGTACTGATGTTAATAATTGCTGCAGTTTCTTGTGGTGAATTTAGTGGAAACCTACCACTGAAAGGTTGTACTAGTTTTCTGTTGCACAAAACTCCTGATCTGACCAATGATCCAGCAGAAAGAGCAAAGCTTCGACACAAACCGTTGGAGGATGGACCAACAATAATCTATGCTCCAACTAGAAAGAAATATTAAGTATACCAAAATTTCTTTCAAAATTTGGGATCAAGGCTGCTGCTTACAATGTTAAGGTAATATATATCCATTTAGTTAAATTAATTATATTGTGAGAACTTCTTGTTAATTCAATTCTTGATTAAGTTAGAGTATTGTTAGATTATCAGTGTTATTTTCAAGTGATTGCAGTATTGCATCAGGAAAACTGAAACACTTTCCGGTCTTAAAAATTAGTTTTGTGTCTGTAAGTCCCCCAAAGTAAATATTCTGAAGTTCTCAATTTGTTTGATTGTATAGTTCAATCTGGACTCTCTGACTTTTGTGTGTATGTGCACTCTCAGCTGCATTGTTCTTGAAACAATTATTACAGTATGGACCCAGACCAAGTTGTTTCTGAATTGGTTGGAATTGGATTTGAGTTATCTGATTTAAAAAATGTTGTAGAAGTTGTAGGTCCATCAATTGATAGTGCGATTGATTATCTACCCGATGGTTCTTGAAGAAACACTGCAAGTGCATCAGCTAGTACTGCATGTTTCACCAGTCGTGCTGGTATGCTGGAAAAAGAGGCTTGCAAAGAGATACGGGAAGCCAAAATGTGCATCCTCCTCTGCAGGATTCTGATCTCCACGTTGCAACTGAAAAGGCCGTATCATTATCTTATCGCAAAGATGAAAATATTGGACCAGATTGGCAAAAGAAGGTCAAGACTTTGTTGCAGAAACACTTTGGATTTTCATTGTTGAAGGATTTTCAGAAAGATGCTCTGGAAGCTTGGTTATCTCACCAAGACTGTCTTGTTCTTGCAGCAACAGGATCAGGTATTAGCCCCTTGCACTTTTTCTTTCTTCACCGTTCTCTCCCTTCCTTTAAATCGTGATTTTCAGTGTCTCAGACTTATGTTTCTGTAGGGAAATCTCTTTGTTTTCAGATTCCGGCATTGCTGACTGGCAAGGTTGTCATAGTCATATCACCGTTGATTAGCTTGATGCACGATCATTGTTTGAAGTTTGCAGAACATAGTGTTTCTTCTTGCTTCCTTGGATCTGGTCTAACTGATCGAAGTGTTGAACAGAAAGCAATGGCAGGCATGTATAGTATCATTTATGTATGCCCTGAGACAATTCTAAAGGTATTGAGCATGTTAATCTTTTGAATTGTACTTCAAGGATAGCATTGCCTGTTGTTTGACAGATGAGTTTCTTGTTTTTCTTTTTTCCTTTTCTTTCAGACTCATAAAACCCCTTCAAAGCCTTGCAGAAAGTCGTGGAATTGCTCTATTTGCAGTTGATGAAGTTCATTGTGTTTCTAAGTGGGGTCATGGTTTTCGACCAAATTACAGGTTTTTATTCTTTTATTTGGTTGACTATTTGAAATTGGTTCTTGCAGTTGAAGCTCAAGGAGCCTCTGTGTTCCTGTTGCTTCTGACAAGCAAATATCGACTTTTTTCTCCTCATTAATCTAGTAACACAGCACAACAACTTTCTTAAGTTCCTTGAGTTTTGTTATCATTTTGTTATGAAGGTAGTGCTCTTGCACTGTAGATGCGGTCTTCTGCAACGGTAATTTTTTCGGTTTGATATTCCTTGTATGTCCTGCATTTGCTGCACCAGATCATTCTTCTCTTTCTTTCTCTTACTTTTCCTTATTTTGTTTGTTGTGTTTGTGTGTTTGGGGGGGGGGGGATTTCTGAGAACACACTTATTTATTCTTAATAATTTATAACTCCCATGAAGTTAAATTCTTCAGAGAACTGAATACTTAAACTGTGACATTATGTTTTTCTATCAATACATCACGAATTCACACTAATGAACTAAATTACTACTTTCTTTGATTAGTTATGGTATTTAAACTAGATCCGTAATCTTTGTGTCACTTTATGTCTGCTGCGTAATACCATGATAGGGCTATACTGCATATTAATAATGTTCCCCTTGATTGTTTTTAGTTTTATTTTTAAACAGTATTAGTGATTGAACCTTATAAATGAACAGTCTTCATTATCTGTACAAATGTTCAGATAGAATTAATGGTAAATCACTTCATTTTGCTGTTTGCAGGTGAATCAGTCTAAAACATTATCTTTAGCATTCTACAGGAAGGACTTCCATGAATTGATAAGCACTTATTGCAGGTGAATCAGTCTAAAACATTATCTTTAGCATCATTTGTTATGCTCTGTCAGCAGCTTGGCCACATAGAAGCCTTCCAACTCTTTCTCTTTGACCCGCCCGCACCAGCCCACCCTCCGTCCTGGGCATTACAAAAAATAATGCTGTTAAGGAATGAAATTGCTTGATATACTCTTCCCTTTGTGCATTCTTTTTCCATGTCCAGAAGTTCTTTGTTTGATGCACTTATGTAATCAGATAGATGATATTTAGAACAAATGTTGTTGGAGAAAGTAAACAATTAGTGTGACGGGGAATTTTTTTTTTTTTTTGAAACTGGTAACTTTAGTCTATATATTTACAGGTATACTACAACAAAAAGTGTAGTTCCCCTTCAAAAGTTTTACAACTTACAGAATAAAATAGTCTTAGTCTAAACTGCTACCTATAACTAGCACATCAAAGATATCTTCTGTCCTAGTTAATATATCTTGTTCACACCAAAAATAGAAAAGAGCTAAGCAGTCCATCTTGATCTTCTGTAAGCTATTCTGCCAATTTTCAAAACTCCTGCTGTTTCTCTTTTTCCAGATTGTCCACCAAATACATGCCGGGACAAGTTTCCATCTCTTCTCCTTGTCAGAAGCATTGCCATCTCTATTCCAGCTGCTCAGGATTCCTTTAATGCTCCCTGGTTTCACCCATCTTATCCCCTTTAGACAGATGAACATTCTCCATAATTGTTCTGTTCATGTACGATGCAAAAAAAAGATGGTTAATTGTCTCAGCATGTTCTCCACATAAAGTACATCTCGAAGCCAACTGATAGCCTTTTTTCTTTAGATTTTCATGAGTCGAAACTGCTTCTTTTGTTAATAGCCACATGAAACAGTTTACTCTGTAGGGTACTTTTGGTTTCCAGATGATCTTCCATGGCCATTCCATCTCCTGTCCAGCATTCTTGTTGAGTTCCATATACACTGAATTTACTGAGAATTGACCTTTGGTATCATTCTGCCAAACTAATAAGTCCTTCTTTTCAGTGAGGTTGCTGAAAGAGCCTGCTGAATCTTGAAATTCTGCCACTTTGTCAATCTCCCAATCCTGAAGGTACCTCCTTAAGAACAATTCCATCCTTGTCCAGTCCACATTGTAGCCACAGTGGCCTGTTGATGTTGGCATAAAGTGAACAATTCAGGATACAACTGTTTCATAGGGACAGACCCATTCCACTTATCCTCCCAGAAGGATGTCTTTGACCCATCCCCCACTTCTACCTTGGTTCTGTGATATAGCACTGGCCATAGATTTCTGATTCCCCTCCATACAGTGCATTTATATGGAGTACTTATCATTTTAGTCATCCACTTATCTTCCATGCCATATTTTGCTATGATGACCTCTTCCCAGAGCATGTTATCTTCATTTGCAAACTTCCACAACCACTTCATCATTAGGCTCTGGTTTTGTTTCCTCAGATTTCTTATTCCTAGGCCTCCTGTGTTTTTACTCACCATCAGTTCTTTCCATTTAACAAGATGAAACTTCTTCTTATCTTCACTGCCTTGCCATAAGAAATTTCTTCTAAGAGCATCAATGTTATTAGATACACTGGCAGGCATAGGGAATACTGACATCATGTAAGAGGTAATGCATCCATCACACTGTTAAATCTTCCTCCCAAGGACAAGTACTGACTCTTCCAGCTGGTGAGTCTCTTTTCACATTTCTCCAGTACCCCATTCACTTGGCAATAATTGGGAAATTATTTAAATAAGTGGTCTATTGTGAGAACTTCTTGTTGATTCAATTCTTGATTGAAGTTAGAGCATTGTTAGATTATCAGTGTTATTTTCAAGTGATTTGCAGCAATGCATCAGGACAACTGAAACACTTTACAACCTTAAAAATTAGTTTTGTGTCTGTAAAGTCCCCCAAAACAGTAAATGTTCTTAAGTTTTCAATTTGTTTGATTGTAGTTCAATCTGGACTCTCTGACTTTTGTGTGTATGTGCACTCTCAGCTGCATTGTTCTTGAAACAATTATTACAGTATGGACTCAGACCAAGTTGTTGCTGAATTGGTTGGAGTGGTATTTGATTTATCTGATATTAAAAATGCTGTAGAAGTTGTAGGTCCGTCAATTGATAGTGCGATTGATTATCTACTTGATGATTCTTGAAGAAACACTGCAAGTGCATCAACTAGTACTGCATGTTTCACCAGTTGTTCTGGTATGCTGGGAAAAAGAGGCTCCTCTTCTTCGTCTTGTTCTGCAGAGTTATGTTCCTGTAGGTAAATCGTTGTGTTTTCAGATTCTGGCATAGCTGACTAGGAAGGTTGTCATAGTCATATCACCGTTGATTAGCTTGATGCACGATCAGTGTTTGGAGTTAGCAAAACATAGTGTTTCTGCTTGCTTCCTTGGATCTGGTCAAACTGATTGAAGTGTTGAACAGAAAACAATGACAGGCATGTATAGCATCATTTATGTATGCCCTGAGACTATTCTAAAGGTATGGAGCATGTTGATCTTTTGAATTATACTTCAAGGATAGCATTGGCTGTTGTTTGACAGATGAGTTTCCTGTATTTCTTTTTTCCTTTTCTTTCAGACTCATAAAACCCCTCCAAAGCCTTGCAGAAAGTCGCGGAATTGCTCTATTTGCAGTCGATGAAGTTCATTGTGTTTCTAAGTGGGGTCATGATTTTCGACCAGATTACAGGTTTTTATTCTTTTATTGGTTTGATAAATCACAGTAATGCTATTTTATGAAATTGGTTCTTGCAGTTGAAGCTCAAGGAGCCTCTGTGTTTTTGTTGCTTCTGACAAGAAAATATCGACTTCTTTCTGCTCATTAATCTAGTAACACACCACAACAAATTTCTTAAGTTCCTTGAGTTTTGTTATCATTCTGTTATGAAGATAGTGCTTGCTTGTAGACGTGGTCTTTTGCTATACCAGGCTATCAAATTACACCTGACTCTAGTATGCCCCATTTATTGACTAGTAATTTCTCTTATTGAATTACAAGGCTAATTTACCAGTTGAGCATAGATATGAATCTCAATAGATCATGCTTATTAACTGATAAGAGAATACCATGCATATGAGTAGACAAACTCCTCGGATATATCTCTTATCAACTCTGTTCTAGCCAAGCAAAAGCTGCAGGAAACAATTGACACAATTTTTCCATGTATTATAGGCGATTATCTGTTTTGAGAGAGAATTTTAGAATGGACACCATGAAGTTTCTGAAGTTTGACATTCCGAATCATGGCACTGACTGCTGCTGCCGCTACTCGTGTTCGAGAAGACATTCTGCAGTCATTGCACATGTCAGAGGCGACAAAAATTGTTCTCACATTGTTTTTCCGGCCAAATCTCCAATTTTTAGTAAGATAATTTACACCGTGCTACGGTAATATTTTTGGTTTGGTATTTTTTTGTATGTCCTGCATTTGCATTTACTGCACCGTTTCATTCTTCGCTTTCTTTCTCTTACTTTTCCTTATTTTGTTTGATGTGTTTGTGTGTGTATGTAAAAGGGGGTGGGGTTTGAGAACACATTTATTTATTGTTAATAATCCATACACCGTTTAAACTCCCATGAAGTTAAATTCTTCGAGAACTCAATACTTAAATTGTGACGTTATGTTTGCCCATCATTTACATTCACACTCAAGAACTAAATTACAACTTTCTTTGACTAGTTATGGTATTTAAACTAGATCCTTAATCTTTGTGTCACTTTATGTCTGCTGCATCATACCACGAAAGGGCTATATACTGCATATTAAAGGTACAGTCTTCATTCTTTGTACATATGCTGATAGAAATAATGGTAAATCATTTCATTTCTGCTGCTTATCGGTGGAGAACTCTAAAACATCATCTTTAGCATCCTACAACAAGGATTTTTATGAATTGATAAGCACTTATTCCAAAAAAGGGAAGACTTCCTCGAAAATAAGTTAATGTCTACAAATTTGGAGGAGAACTCTGAAAGCTCTGATAATGCTTCCAATGGTTGCTTGGATGAACATAATTGGATCAATGACGTTTGTGTAGACGATGTTGAGGGATGCTGTTTCTGACAGTGACAATGAAGTACCGTCTCCTGGGTGATATGGTTTAGATTCATTGAAGGATAGACACAACTGTCTGTTAAGTAGTATCTGGAAGATGAGTGTGATGTTGTGTAAGATGTTGATGATTTGGATGGTAAAACTCTTCTTTGGGTGAAAAGATCATGATATAGTACAAATCTAATTTAAGAGAAAATTTGACTGACCCATATTCCATGACACTAGGGATTAAACAACCAATAACTCGATCTGTTACCAAAGTCCGAAAACCACAGCAGAGACCTTGAAAATTATTTTGCATATACCTAGAGAATTTGAAAATTTTAATAGTAGTTACCTTAGTGTGGATTGAAACAATTCCTTTTGTTTTGTCGTAACTGCAGCAGTACTTTCATCTACATTCTAAAGTGTGTTAAATTTCAGTTTCTCACTTGCTACAACCACTGGGCAATCTATCTTCACTTCGGTGCAAGATTGTTTAGTATGAGATTTCAAGAGGATATAACCTTAGCTTGAGATAGATATGTCTTATCCCTGGCAGTTGATGGAGGAAAAAACCTTATCCTACAACACAACTCTTTTTAATTCATGATTGAAAGACCACATTAGATAAAAGTATGTCATCCTACTCTTTCTTGTATTCACAAACTTGACCTTTTTGTGTGACAGATAGTCTCTTCATTTCTGAAAACCGAGTAAGGGAAATGTTTTTTGGGGGTTCTCCTTATCCTCTAACCAGCAATATTGCAGCTTATGTAAAGACTTCATCTTCTCGTCCAAGGTACCTATGAGGGGTTTCCTCAATTTCTCATTGGTTACCTAGAATGTACATTTATTATTTTTTAAATTATAAACTTGGTCATTTACTCCTATATCTTGATGAATTCAAATAAATTGTACTGATGTCATAATTGCTGCAGTTCTCGTGGTGAATTTAGTGGAAAACTACCACTGAAAGGTTGTAGTGATTTTCTGTTGCACAAAACTCCTGATCTGACCAATGATCCAGAAGAAAGAGCAAAGCTTCGACACAAACCGTTGCAGGATTGACCAACAATAATATATGCCCCGACTAGGAAAGAAACATTAAGTATACCAAAATTTCTTTCTAAATTTGGAATCAAGGCTAATGCTTACACTGCCAAGGTAATAGATCTCCCTCTGATTTTATTGATGTTGAGTTTATTTCGCCACCAATTATAATTGTTTGAAGGAGTTCAGATAATTTTTCATGGTCGCATGATGTAGGAGCATGTCTTAAGGATGCAAAATACCATAGTTGTGAAAGTGGACTAAAGGTGATCATAAGCATGCTGTTCAATTGGTTTGCTTTCATGTAATTTAGGTATAACTTGTCTCTATGATATTATGTGTGGTAGATGTCTGCTAGATTAGAGTCAAGGTCTAAAAATTTCACTGCCAAGCCTTTGGACTATTGTCAACTGTTGTGCAAACAGACCTTACATATTGGTCTTTTATACTACACAGCCATTGAATCCAAAAACACGCATACCATCCAACTTACGCCATGTCTTAGGTAACGCTTCACTCTTTTCTCCCTTTTTGATGTGAGATTTGCCTTAAGTGTCATATGTACCCCTTATTCAGAAGCTTGCCAATCCTCGTTAACTAAAAACTTCCACTCTTCCTCATTAACTCGCCCTCCGCCGTTAGTGTCACGTGAGGGTGCCTCCTTACAACTTAGTGTCCTTGGTAAGATTTTCCCCATCATCGTACTTCGGGAACTTGACGCTGATGTCATAGTTGGTATAACATAAGCTGTGGCACATATTGTGTGCTTTCGCTTAACAAACTCACAGATTTGTCTCTTGGACAACTCTATCATCAATGCCCAAAAGCACTCATACCGTGTGAACTTTGCTATGTTCATATATATCACTTCACTCATTTTTCGAGCTTTTCGACGTCATATGTAACCCTCTATGAGCAGCTTGGCAACATAGAAGCCTGCCAACTCTTTCTCTTTGACCCGCCCGCATCAACCCACCCTCCATCCTGGGCATTACAAAAAATGATGCTGTTTAGGAATGAAGTTGTTTGATATACTCTTCCTTGTCAGTTGAGCAGTAATGTTTGCTCTCTCTCTTTTCAGTTGCCAAAATCACCTCTGAGGCAGGTGCATAAGGAATTTCACGAGAACACTCCGCAGGTGATGTGTTAGATGGAGTAATATTTAGAAACATTTTGTATCTTATTAAACAAGTTAATCCATGTCTGTAGGTCTTTTATCCTTTGCATTCAATATTTTAGAATGTCATGTGCATATTCCCCCAATGTTCATGAAGAGGAAATTCATCGTTGAACTTATTGTCCTCATTTTTGTGTGAATCAAGTTGGATCAATCTCTATGTCTTGATCTCATATGCTTTATAGGTTATTTATCTGAACTTGGTCCAACTGAGGGTTCATATGCTGAAACCTTTTACTTTTACATTGAGGCATAGTACTAGTAGTATATGTTTTTATTGGTTGTATTAGTTTCGGTGTGGTCCAATCTCTGTACTGTCTGATACTATTTACTAATAGATGATTCTAATATAAGAGGATTTGTTCATTTAGAAAATATTGCGGTATGCAAATCTAGGTTGACTCTAATTATTTAATTGCTGCCTCAATTCTTATGAAAGAAACTTCTAAAAATAATTTTATAGTAAACTTCACTTCTAAAAAAAAAATTACATTGTTTTCTGAATTGCCCACTTACATTGTCATTAAATGTTATTGATAAGATGCCACAAATAAGTCTGCAACATGGAATGGTGGTCCTACGGTTCTGTTTCACGAATCACGAGTGGTTCAGCAATATGGAATGAACACTTCTTGTGTAGAGCCAAGACAGTTGTGGAGTACTTTGGCGAGCACTTCCTTTTGGAGAAATTTCTCGTGTATGTCAAGACACGCTGGCTATTGTGCTCTCTCTTTTGCTCCTTACAAGCTGCTTCATATCATGGAAGTGTGCTTGTGCTTTTCTGTTAATTTTCTTCCACTTTCCCTTTGGGGGTGGGTGTGGAGGCAAAGAATATATCTTTTTCAATTCATGCTTACTGATGTTTGCCTTTATCTTTTGAGTATAGTTAATTTTTGCTCAATAAAATACATGTCTGTCACAGGTTTTTCTTGGAATGAGTTCACTTTCTTAGTTTATGGCATTTACCTGGTACATAATGCCCAGGTGTAGTATATGCATCAAAGGTCCACCTGGAAGACAGAACTTAAAGGCTGAGGCAATGATCTTCTTGCAAAGTTGTTGCTGCTCATTGTGTGTGAGTTTGTCTGCCATCTCACATTTGCTTGCGCTCTTTCGTACTTTGTCATCTCATGTTGGCATTGCTGGCCATTGTTAATCCTTTCTGGTGCAGAGAAATTTTGCAGACACCTCCTATGGTGGTTATGAAGGGAGACTTGGCGAGTGGCCAAACATCAAGGCTTTAGTCAGCAGAATAATGGAACAGATACCCTCTCTTTAGTATGGGGCGAGTGAAGTGTATGTAGTACCTTGCCTTAAGAGGGAAGCTCTTAAGATCTATTTAGGATTGGAAATCAATGACTTAAAAAAGCAAGAGAGACACTTTTTTCACTTCATATGAAAATCCTTATATTACATCATCTCCAGATTTGTGTTTGCCTTTCCCCCTAAATTCTAAGGAATTAGTTGTACGTCAACAACAAGAAGCGCATCTGGTGTAGTGGTATCATAGTACCCTCCCACGGTACTGACCGGGGTTCGATTCCCCGGATGCGCACTCTGTTCATTTTTGACATTGATTATAAGGCATTATAATTCACTTCAAGCAAGGGATATGAAGTTATGCCTCCATTGATGCAAAGCAAAGCAAAGAATCAATAGGCTTTACATCATTCTTGCTATACTTGCCAATCTTGAGGAGAAGGCAAAAGAAACAAATAGCAGCTGAGAAATTGAGAATAATAACATAAGCGTAGATACTTAACCAAATATGCAATTAGATGTTATCAGATTGTACCCTGATGATTATGAAGTGCTTCAAGACCTATTTTGGTTAATTGGAAAATCAAGAAGACAAAGGAACAATAATCATTAGCATAGATCAAGATACATGTTCTTTCATCATTTCTTGATTACTAAATGAAGACCTGTTTGGCTAATTAGAAGACAAAGGAACAATAATAATTAGCATAGATCAAGATACATGTTCTTCATCATTTCTTGATTACTAAATGGATACCATTTCCTTTCATCTCTAACCAAAAGGATATGCAATATTCCTTTTCTTTACATTGAAATCTTTGCAAATTTTGGGAATAGCAGGCAAGTTGTCTAATATACTATCATCACGCTAGTAGGGGTGTTTACCATATCAACATCAACAATAATAATTATTTTACTACATCCCAGTTTTCAAACAAGTTGAATTGGCTATATGAATATACACTTTTTCATTTAAGCTCGGATTATATCATTACCAAGAGGTATTCACAAATCCCAACAAAATATGTTAGAAATTTCAGGAGGATTAAGATAGTAACAGATGTAATAAAGAAAGACACACAGAAATATGCACCAATAAACTTTTTTCCTAAGTTCGCGAAATTATCCTTAATTGAGAGGGAAAATAAAAGTTATATTTGTTTAAAGAAATACAAGTATTTAAGGTTACTGTATTTATTTGTGATCTTTTGGCATTAATTTTATAGTTTTTTCATATTTTCTTATTTTTATTAATCAATTACTAATTTTCGAAACTTACTGAAAAAATAAAAATTATATTTTTTATTGAAATTATTGAATTTTAAAAATAATTATCAAATTCAATCTTAAATTATTAAAATAACAATTATTATAAGAGTTTTCTTATTAATTATCTAGATAAACATTCCATGAAAGTTGGAATATTTAGCAATGTTTTAGCGAAGATGTGTTGACTTTATACTAATAAATGATGGTCTATCGACCACCTAATAAAATTGTTAGGTTAAGTCTATTTTTAATTCTTTTTCGAAAATTGATCCAAAGAAATAAATGGAAAATTGTCTGAATTCTAGGCATGTTATATACATAGAGTAATTCTCGTTTGTTCGTTCATGATTTGTATGTATCTATTGAAATAACTGAAAAATCGAAATCAGAGTACTACACAAAAAAAATAAAAGATTAAGAGAGTTGGACGGAAAATAAAAAATAATTAAAATAAAATTGCAAGAAGTTAACTGTACACTCCCACACAAACATGTAGGTCCGCCTCTGCCCTTCCCTTCTTCCGTTGTATTTCAATATAAAAAGATTATAATTCATGAACAGTAGAAAACTCCATATATAATTTAAATATAGAATTTCCAAAATATATACGCTTTAAAGGTTTCTGAATTAAAAATTAATTTTCACTCTTAAATTATATTTTTCAGAACAGTCAATGTACGTGAGTTCTTTTTACCTATGTCCACAAATACCCAATTTGATCAAATTATATTTACATGATTAAATAGATGATATAAAAAACAATCGTTGTTGGACTGATGTTAATAATTGCTGCAGTTTCTTGTGGTGAATTTAGTGAAAACTACCACGAAAAGATTGTAGTGTCAAAATTATCTTTAAGTTAAATTCTTTATTTTAATTATTAAAAAAATTATTTTCTATATAAAAAATATCAATTTATAATTACATAATTTAGGATTAAAATTTCTGCATCCTTTTGTGAAAATTGCATGAGTTAAATAATTTAAGTTATTATATATAATAATAAGTTAAGTGCTAGAAAGTTACTAAAAATAATATATTTTATAGTATTAAGTAACTTATTTGTTTTTGCCAAAACCATAAAAACATCCCACCGCCTATTACAGAAGTATGCTCAACTTCATACGCTACCGTCGTTACTCCACCGGATTTCTTCTATCCTTATAAAAAAGGTTTGTAATTCTCGGAACTAAACCTGCTGTCTTTGTCCGATTGATGATTTCCGACCAAAACCCTAAATTATGAAAAAATCAAGAACCTGTTTTCTTTATCAAGTTCTTGTCAAATTATGTTGGAATTCTTGCGTGCATTGGAACTTGTTGGCTTTCTATACAAGTTTCAAGAATATGTTGGCATTGTACGTATTAAGGAAATTCAAGAAAGCTTTTCTTAAAAAATTATGTTGTTATTCTTGCCGCCTTGGTTAAGATGTGCAATTTATAATCATCTTGTATAAACTATTGGATTTTTTTAGGGGTGGTTAACTCCCTTCTCTGTAAGCCCTGATCTTTTTTACTAGCTCAGAATGAGTCAGCAGAGAGAATAACGGGATTTCTATTCAAGGGGGTTGCCCTTCTCTATGCTTTGCCTATGATTCTGTTTTTTTTTTCCAGAATCATAGATGTAGTACACTGCAGTTTAGTTTTTTTTTCCAGTACTGGTTGTGGAATGTGATTTTCTTGAGTTGCGGCCTATTGGTAACAACTTCTCTAGTCACCCACAAAGGATCGGGGTAAGGTTATGTCCCAATGCTAGCTTTTAATTATAGGATACGGCTGTGATGATGATAAATGAAGTTGTATAGAGTTGGGTCAGGAGATGGAGCAACGCTTATCTTGGCGAGGCAACTCGGTATGGCATCTTTGTTTTGCAACTGAGGTCTGCAGCCATGGCGTTGCTTTGTCTCCTTTTGCCTGGTTTTATGACAAATCTGAGCCTCAGGAGAAAGGCCTTTCTGATATTATCTCAATCAAGTATGTTAGTAACTCGCACGACCTAATGTTTCTCTCTTCAGGTCAAGTGTGAAAGCGAAACTTATGAACATCTGGAATAGCAAATTACAAGATCTAGGGGAGTCGAAAGAAGGTAAACTAGTCCTGCCATTTGTTCCTGACCTGAACAAGAGCTGATTTTTTCTACTGCATGTTTCAGTTATAATTAGCTTCATTTCTTTCACCCACATTTCAAAATTATCTTAGACTGCATTCATATTAATCCTGAATGCACTAGAGATTACAATGTCTCTTTCTAAGTCTCCTAGGACACATAATCTCTTTCAAATTCTATCTTGCTTATGTTCTGATCTTGTAATAGAATTGTCATGCCTAGCATTTTTTATTCCAAGTTTCAGAATTTGCATCAACAAATACTCCAAGGCTGTGATGATGAAAAACAAAGTTGTATAGAGTTGGGTCAGGAAATGGAGTTACCCTTATCTTGACAAGGAAACCCAGCAAGGCATCTTCGTTTTGCAATTGAGGTCTGCAGTCATGGCGGTTGCTTTGTCTACTTTTGCCTGGTTTTATAACAAATCTGAGCCTCAGGAGAAAGAATTGGCTGAAAGACACTTGAAGTCTTGTGAATTCCCTTTTGTTAGGTTAGCCTACAAAAGGCAAGAATGAGACAGCAAAGAGTTTCGAATTTCTATCAAGGGTAGTTGACCTTCTCTCAATGTTTTCCCTATGATTCCCCATTTCTTTTTAACAAACCAACTGCCCTTAAAAAAGAAAGAGACAGAGAGAGTACACTTGACTTTCTGGGTTTCATTTCATTTTTGTATGCTCATAAGGCAATATCCACAACTATACAACGACAGCATGACTATGAAAATTAATAAAGAGGCGGTGATGATTTCTGGGCTTACTAAATTTGGGCATTGAGATTACTCAACTTGTATCTTGCCAGTGCAACCCAGTATGACCTTAATTGAGAAGCATAACTCACATATGCAATCATGTGTTGCAGCCATGGTGTGGTTGTGTCTTTGGCCTTGTCATAATACAAATCTGAGCCTCAGTTTGCTAATGAAAAAAGGGAAAAGAGTCAAATTTACCCCTTTACTATGCATAAGGGGCAATGTATTTTCCATGATAATGTGTAGATATTGAACCCATTCCCTTCTGACTTGCAGTTTGAATGCTTTTCATCTGTAATGGACCTTAGAGCTTTTTTGCGCTTTTCGCCTTTGATAACAGCTGTAGTTGAGCTGGAAAAAATATTGGTGCTTTGGCACTTCTACCCAGCTTCTGGTGACAATAGGTGCTTGTTTCTTTCATCTTTTGTTATGCTTTCTTTTTGTCTTTGCCGTTTTAACTATGGTTTTGTGTGCTTCTTTACACCAGTGGCATCAAAATACAAATCATTCAGATGATATGCATGCTTTCCCAGCAAACTTTGGCTTAAAAGGAGAGGCTCTGAGCTACGTTTCTTTGTTGGATTTTGTTTCTAAAACTCATGGGAGGCGACATGGATATCGTAAGGTATGGCGGTAAAGCTCTTTTGAGATTTAGTTGGTGGTATCTATTAGGATAGTTATAAACCAACTAACTTGGTCTTTGTTCTTAGCACACTGTAAACGGGACGACAAGTGTTTGTACCTTGTAATTGATGATTGCAGACTAATGCATGTACAATGGGAAATTCTGTATAAGCTTACCTGATACATGATACATGAGTTGACTGATGTTTGCTTATAAGTAAATTTCTTGGGATTTTTCTTTTGCAGTCATTGTTCGTGATGTATTTTACCACCAACCATTTGAATGAACCAAATGCACTCCAAGTACTTCTAGTTTTCTCACAGTTCAAACAAATAAAAAAATTGGTTTACATACTTTACTTCTAAAGTTGTAGTTTGTCGATTGATCTTTTGGTTTGCGTATATAATCTGTGGAAGCCCAAAGAGGGTCTTGCATTTTCTGAAAGAGTCTGTGCTAAGAATCGCCCTTGTGCATGCCAGTGTCTCCTTCAAAATTGTTGATATTGAAAAGTCCGTCTTTGTCATACCAGCTAACTTAATGATATTTCCTATCTGGTTTATTAGATTATGTTCATTATCATGAAATGAGGATGACCTGCTTTGCGCACGTGCTTCTCCTTCTCCCTTGCCGCTATTGTCCAGTGGGTTTGGGGTACATCTGAGTTCCCTTAACAAATTGAATGCAAACGATGGTTCATTCAAGTTCTCAGGTTATATCTCAGGTCCTGATGTTTACATTGTGAAGGTATATAGGTCAAATTGATGGATAAGAGATGTTATAAGTTATCATTTCTACACTTTGTTTCCCTAACAATCACTTTGTTCCAAAATTTACGTCAATTTTTCATAGATCTAGATATTTGTTACATCAATCTTCTTGGAGCCTTCCTATCTTTAGGAGACGATGACATCCAGATGTATATTAAATTCTTTATTTCAGACCAAGTACTTTTTGAAATGATATGATTCTTTGTTGTTTCTCTCTGATTTCTTGAAATTCCCAACAGAAATCTATTGCATACATCTGTAATGCTTGTTAATAAGTTTGTGATGGGAGAATGAGTCAAACAATTGTAGCTGGCAGATCAATAGTAGATGCCTCATTTAGGTAGTCACTTGATCTGATGACAGTTTGCATGTCATGCATGAGAGAAGGAAACCATTTACCCGGAGCTGTTCTTTGCGCAGAAGCCTGATATATGATGGATCATTTTGATAGTGATTATAGTGTTGGATTTGAAGTATCTGATGATCTCAACCAGGTCTTAAATCAAAGGTATCCTAGAGGCAAGAATTATATTTTGAGAACTTCTCTAGGTGCAAAACTCAGAGCAAGGCATTGCAAAGGTCAATTTTTTGTCAGGAGATTCAGAAAAATCTTCATTAACCAAGGACATTCTGGATGAAGACTAACATCTTGTTGGATAATGTCAAACAGACTGAAAAGTTTTGTTCTGGCCTGCTACCTTTTAGTCCAAAACCGACTCCTCTGCCACCAGATACTTTGCTCGGGGCCTGGTTTCAAGATGCTAATCTTTACATTGCCGAAAATGGTATCAAAACTTCTGTTAAACATGAAGTTGTTGTTACAACAGTTGTGGAAAAAGAGGACTGCTTGTTCCCAGATCCTGCAAAGTTTGGCCTCAATTTTTATGCTCTTTCTAGAGAGAATATGGCCAGTATAGGGGGACCTGATCCATGGGATGTTTGTAATTCAGGTCCTTCTGAATACCACAAGCTATGCTGCCTGCTAGGGTCGATGGGAACTCGCATAAATGGATTAATGCTGGGAGTCAGAGTTAAAACAGATGAGTTTATAAGGAATAGTAGAGGAAGTCATTCAGCTCCTCCATTATACCAAAGCAAGAAGTTCTTTGCCACGAACGAGTCTTCAAGAACGGCAGCAGGAGAAGGAAATAACAATATTAAGACTATCCGCTCTACCCTCAACTCTCTGCCCAATCATATTATGCAAGTTGTTAAGCTCCCGTCTTCTGTTGTTCAGGCCATGGAGCGCTATGAACGCAACTTTCTTGAGGAATAACTCCCATAAAGAAAAGGCTTCATCTGGTTTGTTGGTCCACTGTCACAGCCCTAAGGACCAAGGGGGTTTAGGCATCCAGGACCTTAGAACAAAAAATAATGCTCTTCTTGCATCTAATGCCTGGCGACTCCACAACTCACAAAATAATTTGTGGGCCATGATCTTGCGGAATAAATACTCTCGCTCCTTACCTAATTCAACTGCTGCCTCCGAACTTGGAAAACTTTGCAGCAAGGTTGGAAATATTGCGAATCTGGGATTCTTTGGAGACCTAGTACAGTCACCACATCAACTTCTGGAACCAGCCCTGCATTAAGCCTGGCCTGGCTCTCCGTACACTCATCCAAGGTCCGCTTCTTCGCCATGAACTGGCCAGTACAATTAGCCAATACCGATCGGGCAATAGTTGGAATTTCTCAACTCTATCCTTTGACCTGCCTCACCATGTCCTTAGGCTACTTCAGTCGGTCTACTTCCCTCAATATACTACTGCCTCTGATCGACTCTCTTGGGGCCTAACACCTTCTGGCAAGTTTACTGTGCATTCTTGCTATAACACTCTCTCTCAGTCGACTCATACCACTCAGCCCTCAACTCTTGCTTATGCTTTGATTTGGAAGTTGTCATTACCTCCTAAAATCAGGCATTTTCTCTGGTTATTACACCATGGGCGACTGCCAATCTCTTGCTGCCTTCACCACATCTCTTGCATCCCCTTGCCAGTCTGTCAGCTTTGTAATTCAGGTGATGTGGAATCTATAACCCACCTTTTTCTTACATGCTCTAAGATTGCTTCTTTCTGGGAAGAACTGGGCATTCTGCCTCAAATTTTGTCCTTAGCTGACCCTCAGAGATATCCTTATTCTTGGCTGGAATCTTTCCTTTCCTCACATAGCAAGGGTTACATTGGGATGACCCCTAGATTGATTTTTCTAGCCTTCTGCCTATGGTATATTTGGACCCAACGAAACAAATATATCTTTGAGGGCAAGCATTTCATGCCTTCTCCCGCCCTTGTCTCTCACCTTGCCATTGAGTATTGTTTTTTGGCAGGAAAAACGCAGCACTCGACTGTAAAATCTCCTTTATACGTTAAATGGAATCCAGCCAGTAACCATTTTATGTTAAATATCGATGGTGCTTTTATACCTGCTTCTTTTACTTTAGGTGGTATAGGAGGGGTGTTTAGTAATCATTATGGTGATTGGATCTTGGGTTTTTCAGGCCTTTTGGTCACTGCGGATGCCTTAGACACCGAATTACATGCTTTACTCAAGGGCTTACAATAAGCATTGGATCGTCATCTTTTGCCTCTGGAAATAAATGTGGATGCTCAGCTGCTAGTCGATTGTTGTACACTGATTTTACTAACATTTCACCTCTTTTGCTTGACTGCAGGTGCCTCCGAATGATCCTACTGTCCGCCATGTCTACAGAGAGCAGAACAAACTAGCAGATAGCCTAGCAGTTTTAGCTTTTAGCAGCACAGGAAGCACCCCTACTGTTTTGACTACTACGTTTTCGAGCCCTCCTCCATCAACTTTGGTTGTTTTGTGCAGACAAGTAAGGAGAAGAGTGAACACAAATTCAGTTCTTTCAGCCCACTCTTCATCTATGTATATACATGGAAGTACCTCTACTCCTTCTAGTGCTCCTGTGATGTATGTAAATATTGTTGTTCCTGCTAGTTCAGTGACAGTGCCACAAGTCTGTGTAGACAATTTTTGACATAATAATATATTTCCTTGTTCAGCCAAAAAAAAATTTATGAAGAATCTCATGATGTGCCACTACTCACGCCAGGTATTTGTCCTTGAGTGCTCGTCTGTTTTAATAATCAATGATGATAGAAAATCTGTTCAACTAATTAAATGTTCTTGTCCATCGTGCAGAAACTAGAGCTGTACATATATGAAAGCTTCAAACAGATCTAGAAAAGCACATTGAAAAAAAAAGCGGCACCAACAGAAACAGGGTGGAAATTCATTGGAAAAGACCAGCTTATAATGTTGATTATTCAAAGACATATCCCTCTTTTACATTCTCAAGGACTAAAAATCATAAATTACAACAGTTTTTTATCGGTACATTCTCAGGAGAAGAATCGCTGTTTAGTTCTTCAACACCTCCATGTTCATTTACAATGCCAGAAATCACTATAAGAAACTTTGTCCATCATATATTTATAGGCATCTGGTGGAACAGTATGATACAACTCAATGCTCCTGTATTCCATCAGATGTTTTTCTGCCCCTAATCCAGTCTTCTCAGAAGATACTCAACTTGAACATCCTTTGTCAATGGCATGATCCAGTCCCCATACAATTCAGCAACTAGGGATGGTTTGATTTTGTACACGGGATCTCCTACATGTTCCGGTCCATTGTTCAGTTCCTGTCCATAAGTTTTGGTTTTCATTTCTACTCTGTTTTTTATAGCCTCTTCAACTGTAGGGTAGGTTAGTAAATCCATCAAACCGTCTCGGTCCTGCGGAATGATAGCCGTCACAAAATATCAATTATAAGTGCTCTTGCCTATCTTTAACACGAATTCACAAAGCACAGAAATTAAGCAATAAAATTGGACGTATCAGGAAATGGATTACCTGTGCTTTTATAGCAGCCTTATAGACATCTGGTGAAGCTCGAAATTTTGCTTCGGCAACAAATTTTCCGTAATGAATTCTCTTTGACAAGGCCTGCATACAAGGTCTCAGCAATCAGTAACCTGCAAACTCTTAAGGCAGTGGATAGAAGAATGCTTTCAGATAAGAACACCGGTAGGGTAATCTCAAGGCGATGCAATTTCTTGGTGTCGTTTTCTTTCTAGTCTATCCTATCCAGTTGCCAACGGAAATTCTGAAATCAGCATATTTGATATGTCGCTACATGACAGCTCCTAATTCACTAGCGTTGATGTAATTTGAATGTCAATTTCACACTAATGAAGGCAAAAGCAGTCTAGAGGGCACAAATCAGAGAAACAAAAATTTCCAAAATCATTTAATGAGCTGTTATCCTTCCCAACAATAGATCGTACGAAATCCTATACATATCTATTACCTCAGTTATCATATAATACCAGCTGATACTCCTGCACAGTAGGCACAGACTAAGTCCGCTGTTCGTCAATGATTCTTCTTGTTCAAATATTAATTTTCTCCCCAGCAGAAACATTTTGCAATGTTCGGTCTGGACCAGCTTTCGTGCTCCTCAACTAATTTCATGGAATACCTACCACCTCCCACCAGTAACAAGTACTAAGTAACTCTGTCCATCAAGGCTAAGGACAGATTGGAAGAATCAAGAATCACCTGTTTTTGGCCTCCGCTGAGAATTGAACCTGAGACTTCATGGTTCTCAACCACTTCTATCTCTAGCATTATCTGCCCACTAGAACCTCCACTCCCACTTCTAATGGGTGTAAATCCGTCTAGGAAGATTTTAGTTCCTTCACCATCCAAGCTATAAACAACACTCAAATTGCAATTGGACAAGAATTCCATGCTCACTCATTGTCTCATTAGCACCAATCCATACCAAAATAGGATAAAAGAAAGAGAAACAGAACCGGGAAACAAGGTTGGTGTGATTGAACAAGGGAAAAAGGGCTTGTTAGAGGGTTCATTGAACACAAACTGTCTGATTATTTGGCACGTGGGGAACATGGATTCGAGTACAGCAAAAGCCAAAAAAGAATACGTGATTTCTCTTAATCTGCCTGAGCTTTGATGCATAGAGTCACCCATATAGATACTAGTGTGATGCAAGAATCGAATGAAATAGTCAAGGTATGCACATACTGGCCATGAGGACAGGGCAAACATATATCTAGGCTTCTAAGTTCTAACTATGTAAATGCACAGATTTCTCAGAGAAAATAGCTGTGGCAGTTCACTAGTAACAAGAATTGTCGAATAAAATAGGAACTTAAGTGAAACACAGTGTCAAGGGGAGGGAAGATAAGCTGGTCCTGATGTATCAGGAAAACTAATCATCAAATGTGACATGATTTTGAGAAGTTGTTGCAAAGGGATGGATTAGATTCTTCTTAAGGTATCACCACAGTCACACTTATTTTCAAAGCCTTGAGTTCATTTTCTTCACAAGATGGTTCCTAGTGTCGTAATGATATTGGCAGTCCAGAGAGAAGATTCAACAGAGCCTTGAAAGGCAACTTCAAGGAGCCAACTAACAAATAACATGAGTTGTGTTGATGTTTTTGTTCTAAAGAAGGGACTTGAAAAGGAAAAATTATTGACACTGCGTAAGGGACAGCATGGAATTGCAAATCTATAATATGTCAATAAGAAGAGCTACGAAAAGCAATATAATAACTAGTGCCTAATCACAAGCTAATTCTGGACAGATAGAACTTAAAGAAACAAATACCTGCAAGCAAATGGTATCACATACTGCTGTAGATCCAGAATTACCATCATTGCCTTCCTTCACTAATCTTGGGAGGAGTTTCTTGAAGTACATTTCCCATATTGTGACATTGATATTTATTGAATCAGCAGCTGAGTGCAGAACCTTTACAGATAAATTAAAAGGTTTACTCATGAGTGGATGACCTAAATAAGACTGGATATTTTGATAAAATATAGGGAAATACTACACAACTCATCATCCTATGACTGAAGCAGAAATCCAAGTTCAATGTACATGTCCTTTCAATGGACAGGACCCAACACAAAACTTACATAGAGGACAGATAAATCATTCATTTCTTGGTCTGTACACTTTGGACACAGTTAGGGAAGAAATTTCCCCAGCTTATCGCAGCATATATTTAGCATCCAGCGCATCATTCTAGAAAATCAATGTCTGATGATTATGATTACAATATCGAAAATAGAGACGTGTATATGAGTTATTAAATTTCTTGGGTTATTCAGGGTCTCAATGGATTATCAAGGTATTGAACAATGCATGTTAATATTCAAAACGAGAGTAAATCACAATGCAATCGATATTTCACCTTTGGATACTGCATGGGTGGCAACATTGGCTCAGGTAATGTTTTTGGGAAGAACGGGTGCTCATCAGGGCTTGTATATCTTCCAACCTGTAAAGCTATCCATCAGAAAAATATGCAAAGAAAAGATATATTTTATCCACACAAGCTTAGGATGAAAGTACCTTCGCATGAAGCTTTTCAGTTTCTTTGACAATATACTCAACCAAAGAGCCATGGAACCCGTCCATCACAAAAACATCAGGATCATATGTCTCCGCATTGAAACAGTACTGAGCTCTCTCCACAAGGCTGAATATTATGCTATCTTCTTGTCGAATTAAAGAGTTCCTTATACCATCGAGAGTGTAACTTTCTGTCTCATCTATTCTCTTCATTTCCCTAGGAAAAGAGCAAGACACATAAGAATACATGTTTTCTGAGTTGTAATTACGGCACTAAAGTATTTTAATATGAAGTTAGGTAATGCCCATCTTGTCCATCTCTTTAATATGAAGGTAAGTAATGCCTCCACACTGCAAATAGACACCTTTTAAAGATGTGCAAGACACAGTATGGTAGTCTCAGTACACCTACTATTTAGTCTCTTTGTCCCAATTTATGAGACACCCCTTTTTTCCTTTTCAATTTGTCTTAAAAAGAATGACATATGTCCATACTTTAAAACAACTTACTTTTAAACTTCTAAGCTTAGTAGATGATTTTTAGTAACATAAATATCTATGGAAATGTTACATATACCAAAAGTTTCAACAATCTTTCTTTCTTAAATTTCATACAGAGTCCAACACCATCATATAATTGAGAATGAGGGAATAATACACTTTTTGTCACATTAGATTCCAACTCTATTTCTTGGACATTCCATAATTCAAAAGAACTTAGGGATCAGAAGGTTGAACTCCATTTTCTGTTCAATAAATTTAAGTTCCCCAGCATGTGCCCAAAGGACCCCAAAACTTAGACATACAAGTTTAGACTATGTCTACAGAGTACCATGTACCTTCCAAATTAATACACAGAATAAAAAAGGAAGATTAGGTGAAGGATAAACTGGATTCAAAAGTTTGACCTTTTCTTGCTTTGCTAATTGTTAATGCCAAAACCATGTTCAATTTAATAGGAACTGACACACAGGCACAAGAATAACAGTGCAACGCATAACTTAAATTGGGGAAAAGGAAGTCAAAGTCCCAATTCAGTAGCATTAAAGTTAATCCTGATCCAACATAGCCATACAAGATAGTTTTTTCTTAGAGCAAAGATAGTTTCACAGTAACTTCGTAAAAAAAAAAACAGAACTCAAAACTGGAATCCAGCAAAAAATCAAAAGCCATTAACTAAAAATAAAAAATTCATTGTGCCATTAAACCCAAACGCATGCAGAGCCTTATAAAGATTGAATTTTTCAAGAAACATAGTCCTTCAAAAAAAAAATTAAATTTGAAGAGTAAAGATTGTATCTTTTTTACCCAAGAGAAGCTGAAAAAGCTTGAATGGGTCGAATGCCATGCTTAATGGTACCTGAATTTGACAAGTGAAACTTAAGAAACTTTTGATGGGGTAAAAGGGTATTGTTTCTTGAATAGTTAGTAATAAGAGGGGTTGTTATGGGAGTAGATGAAAGTCTTAACAGTTGAGCTTCCATTAGAAACAGAGAAAGAGAAGAAGAAGAAGAAATGGAGAATATTTGGGTGCGTAACAAAAATGCATTTGAATAGATGGGTTTTGGAGTTAGGTGAGTTTTCTCCGCCCCGTGAGGTCCACTTGGTGGGTGGGGTGTTAGGTATCTGATGCGATATCCTCCTACTACCTAGTCTTTCTCTACATATATATATATTTGGATTTTAATTTTAAAAATAAAATATATTTTTTCAAAAGAATATTTGATAAAATATTATATTTGTCTTTAATTTATGTGATTAATTTCATTTGTCAGTTGTCATCTACAATAAATAATTGATCTCTAAATTATTAAAGCATTTTATTAAAGGCAAAATAAGTATTTTAAAATTATATTATTACTATTAAATATAAAAGTATGTCCTTTTTTTTTTCTGGAGAACTTACTAATCAAAAGTGAATCATATAAATAAAAATAGAAAGAAATAGAAAGATTTTGTGTATTAAGAAATTAACTAATTTTACCTGTTTATTTTTATTTAATGTTTTCTTGAGTCAATTTCTCAATAAATAATGAATATGTTAGATTTCAAAAATTAAAATATATTTAGATGATTATTTAAATTTTTGAGTTTATTTTCGGAGCCATTTTTTCACCAATTAATCTAAAATTTTGAAAATAAATTATTAAAGCTTTAACTTTCAAGATTAATTTTTATTTTTTCTCCATATATTATTTTTAATTTGTTTGTTAAAATTTCTTTTTCAAAATAAGTTTTTTTAGAATAAGGAATGGAGAGAGTAATTAATCAATGTATGAAAAACTTCAATGGATATTTATCACTTATTAGTTTTCCTAGGTTAGTCAAAATATATATTATTAAAACTAATTAATTAGTCTATTAAAAATATATTAGGAAGAATATGATAATTTATCTATTAATTTTATTAAATGATAAGTATTGTGAATCAACTATTTATAGAAGAGAATGTCATATAAATAGGAATGGATGGACTACTATATTATTCTTTGATTTTATAAATTTAATGTTTTGACTTTATTAAATTTAAAGTTTTTGAAAAATGTGTTAGATGATAAATAATATTTTCTTCGATTCATTTTATATGTTATCCCTTTCTATAAATAGTTAGTCCATAATATTTGTCATTTCATAAAATCAATATATAAATTACGATATTGTTTCTTTTTTATCCTTGTGAGTTTTTATTCTTAAAAATATATATTTGACCAACTTAGAAAAGCTAAGTAAATTATTCATGTTTATTGATTAAATGAATTTATATTCATAAATTGAAAACTTGAGTCCGAGAAAAAGTAAGTAAGGGTAGAAAGGTAAAATTATATTATTTTTTAATGCAAGTGCAAAGTAAAAAGATGACATATAAAATGGAACAAAAAGAGTATTTAATAACAAGGATAAAATAGACACAAATAATAAATTATCTCTTAATTTTGTAAATTGAACAAGTATTATTAGATAACTATAATAAATATTATTGAGCGAAAAATAATAATTAATAGGTATTTGTGTGACTATTTGAACCATTAAATTTGTCACGTAATAAACTGGAACAGAGGAGTAATATTTTAATACGTTGAGTCATTAAGTTTGTCACTTATACTATAATATTTCTAATTTGCTTAACAAGTTGAAATTTTAAAAAATTATTTCCGATTTAGATGGAAGAATTAGGAAACATAAATTGAAAAATCTTTTGATTTTTGAGATCAAAATTTTAATTATATAGATGTTTTTATGAAAAACTTCTGGTTATTGAGACCAGAATCTTAATGATATATATTGCTTTTATGAAGAATTTTTTATTATTGAGATCAGAATTTCAATTATATAGATTGTTTTTATAAAAAAAAACTTCTGATTACTGAGATCAAAATTTTAATTAGATAGATTTCTTTCATAAAGAACTTTTAATTATTGAGATCAGAATTTTAATTGCTTTTATGAAAATTTTTAATTATTAAGATAATTTTTTTTAATTATATAGATTCCTTTTATGAAGATCAACTTGCAACCTTTGGGAGTGGTGCTTTTGGTGCTCAGTGCGCGTATTTTTTTTATTTTATTTTTTTTAATTTTTTTGTAATCTAATCTAAATTAATAAATAACCTCACCTTTTTTTTCAGAAAAAGAAGAAGTGAAGACTTATTTAAATTAATAAAAAGGGATTCTTTTTATGTTTTCCCCCTCTGAAAATAATATGACGCTTTTTATATTATATATAAATAAAACAAAAAGATGTCAATGCAAAACTTTTCAGTTGGCAATTCGTAATTGGCCAATCCAATCTTTAAATAGGTCAATTGTGGGTTTCTCAGTGGAAAAGACTTTAAAAATAAAAAATAAAAAAATTGAACATTTTGAATTCAAATATTTCCAAAGGAAATTTCAATGGCTCAATTAATAGACCATTTAATAAAATTCTAAACAAAAATTTTAAAAAAATAAAGAGACTACATATATTTTTACTTTATCGGTGAGGCAGTCGATTTCTCATCTGGCATCTGCCCCAAATTTGACAGTGTATAAGAATAATGTAAAGTGTAATATATTAGTAATGTTTATATTAGTAATGCTTGTATTAGTTATGATGAATTTTTTATGCAATATTCGATTTGGTGTACTAAAAATATTATGCATTATATAATTTTTTTAGTTTACAAAAATATCTTATACAAATATAGTGAAAATGATGTAAAACAAGTTTTTGAGGGCAATTATATTTTTAATAATATTAATACATGCATTAGTGATCATTGCATTACTAATGCATAAAAATAAATGGTATTAATAATACACTTTTCAATACACGATAGAGTGTATTATTAATACAGACATCAATTATTAATAGATTAAAAAAATATATCAAATAAAATACTAAAAATATATCAAATTAATACAAATATTATTTTTTTAATACACTCTATCACAAAAGCCCTTAGTTTTTTCCAATTTGATATTATATTTTAGACATTCAAAAGTTGGCATAGTCAAATTTAACTTTTGTCCAGTTTATAAGTTGTAGCCTAATATTCAAATGTTGACATTAAATTGAGATATTTAACTCTTTTTAGTCAAAGTTAGTAGCCTATAACTATTTTCGCTCTTCCTAAAAAATATATTTCAATTTTCCTCCTATCTTCTTAATATGTATACATATCTTATTCTAATATATGTTACACGTGAAGTTGATGATAAATATTAATTTAATTGAATGAGTTCTTTTTTTTATAATTTTTTCTAAGAAATTTTATCTTTTACTTTCTTGGTGATTTGAGCTTACAATCTTCAAATTGATAGCTAATGTGTTTATCATTAGAGTAATTAATCAAATAAATATCAATAATTTTCATACCGTTATGGATCATTTTAACCCAAAAAAATGGTTTTTCACGCAAAGAAGTGTTGCTATTTGTGCATTTCTTCCGTGCTGATTTGGTGCATTTATTTGTGATTTTCCTTATTGTAAGACAAGTTTCTTGTAACATGTGTAACATATTTTTTTTATCAATATTGTTATATATGTCAAAATTATATGATGATATTCGGTTAAAAATATGTATTTATATTACGTTATATTTTATGCATAATTGCATTGTTATATTATTATTTTGAGTGTTTTGAGCTTATTGTGAATTTAATATGTATAGAAAATGTATCAAATGAACTAAGATTGTAGGATGACTAGATCCTCACCTCGCGAGATTTATGCAAAGAAAAATTTGATCAATTTTTTAATTTAGCATATGCGTCAATTATATTTGTTAATATATGTCTTCCAACTAATAATAGCCTCTCCTTGTGAATTTTCATAATTAAAATGATCTAATTGGTCATTTTTCATAAATATAATAAAATTTTGTTTCATTCGGAAATACGTATTTTTACGAATTATACTTAGAATATATAAGATTTTTCGTCTATGAATTGAATTAATTAAATTATTTAAATTCATATATATGTTGAGATAGTATAAGAATTTTAAAATATGATTTTGAGAAAAGTTAAGAGGAAGCTCGGCAGGAAAATTTTGAAAGCAAGCATTGCTTTTGGCTAAGAATTTTTCTTGATGAACAGGCTAAAGATCTTCATTAACATATTTTAAACTTTTACTAGAAGATGATAAATATTTATATTTTGAAAATTTTACTACGATTTATTTATTTATTTATTTTGACTTTGAAATCTATGTTTCTTTTTATATGATAGGATTATATCAATGATTTTTTTAAATATTAAAATATTTACTTTTAAAAATTAGAGAAGTTTGTAATTGACAATTAGATTTAAAAAAATGTAAGCTCTGACCTTAATTAATTATGAATTAGGTGATATGCAAAGTTTTGAACTAATTTGAAAAATTATTTAAATTTGTAAGCATAAATACATAAAGTTTTCATCTATTAATCCATTATATCTTGGCTAAATTTGTAACGAGGTTATATCATATTCCCTATTATTATTTAATTCCTCACTTTTTTTTAAGATATTTTTGTCTCTTTCTAATGTCATTCCTTTTTAAGAGTCAAGTGATATGAATTTCGATCAATATTAAATTAGTTTATATTTTCTTGCTCGTATTGATAAATGATACATGAATAAAATTGTAATTTATAATATTTTACATATAATTTTTAAATATCTAAATTTTAATTTTAAAATTAGTTAACTTTGAAATATAAACAAATTGACTTTCGAGAGGTATCACTACTTCATACTCTCTCATCCCTAATTACTTGTCCACTTTTTCTTTAATAGTTGTCCCTAATTATTTCTTCATTTTGATAAATTAAAAAAATATAATTTTTTAAATCTATTATATCCTCAATTAGATAACTAATTACTTTGAAAAAAATGTAGAACTTTTCATCCATTTCATAATTAATAAGGTTAAAATGATAAATTTTATGTCATTAACTGTTTTTTAATAGGTGTGTTAATTTAAAAATGAACAGGTAATTAGAAATATAAGGATAAGGAGTAATAAATAGCTTATAATTGAATAAAGAAAAAAAAAGCTATTCCAAAAATTTGATCTTGTAATAAATTTTTTTGTAGTAGATAACCTTTTAAGTTTTATTTGTCCATTTCCACTTATATTTCTTGGTTCTTTTATATATTTAGTTTCTTTTCTTTTCATTATTTTATTCTTAATAAAGGAAAGTTTAGGAAAACAAATATTTCATACTATCCTAATGAAAGAAACAAACCTACTAGGCTACTACTATTGGAATCACATACAAAAATATTGTGTTTTAAAATGATTTTTTTTATATTTTTATCTTTAAAGAAGATATAATAATAATAAAAAATATGTTTATGTAACTCTAATTTTATCATCAAAATTATATAATAAAGTTTCATGAATATTTTTAATTATTTTTTATACATAAACATGAAAATTTTGTTTGTAGACACGTTAAAATAATTGTACTCAAGCTTCTAATTGTACGTGCTAAATATGCTTTAACATTCAATGATCACTAGAAAATTCATGTTATTTTTTTTTCGAGGAATTTTTACAAATAAACATTGTAGTAAATTTAATTATGTTTCATAATTATAGTTTGCATATTTACGAATTATAATCATAAGTTAAACTATTTCGTTTATATAATTCACAAATATTTTTGTTAATTGAGTTATTTTTGTATAAACTGAAAATAATGAATTTATACAAACACAGTCATCAAAACTTTAAAAAATTATACAAATTACATTATACAAAATTTACATTATATAATAGTTATACGAATAATATTATACAAATTTTGAATCATATAAAGTAATTTTAATAACGAGCCATAATATTATTACATAATTACGGAATAACTTGTTCGTGATAAGTTTCTCCTTAGATATTTATCGTAAATAAAACCTTATCCCCGACAGTTTCTGATGAACATTCGTTTAGAGTTGAGCTAAAATCTTTACTCATTCGACTATTTTTCTTCAAAAATTGCCATTTGTAAGATGCAGATGCCAACACCAATCCGAGCTCCTACATGGGTTTCAAGGCGAAGATACTTCGAGCAGAAACTATGGGACTTAGATAAATGCAGAGACATTAACCAGCTGAAGCAAATGCAGGCATTGGTATACAAATCCAATCTTGAACAAGACCCTTTCATTGCTCCAAAGTTAATTGCTGCTTTCTCGAATTGTAGACAAATGGGTTCTGTTTTGAAGATTTTTGATCAAGTGCGTGACCCTAATGTGCATTTGTATAATGCTTTGATAAGAGCTCATATCTACAACTTTCAACCATCTCAAGCTTTTGATACTTTCTTTGATATGCAGTCTTCTGGTATTTTTCCTGATAATTTTACCTTTTCGTTTCTTCTAAAGGGTTGTTCGGGGAAGTGTTGGTTGAGTGTTGTGAGTATGATTCATACCCATGTTGTGAAATGGGGGTTTGAGGATGATATATATGTGCCCAATTCGTTGATTGATGCTTATTCCAAGTGTGGGTTAGTTGGTGTACGAATTGCAGGTCAGTTGTTTTGGGGAATGAAGGAGAGAGATGTTGTTTCTTGGAATTCCATGATTAGTGCGTTGCTCAAAGTGGGGGATTTGAGTGAAGCGCGGAAGCTGTTCGATGAAATGCCTCAAAGAGATAGGGTTAGTTGGAATACTATGTTAGATGGATATACCAAGGCTGAGCAAATGAGTGTGGCATTTGAGTTGTTTAAAACTATGCCACAGAGGGATGTCGTCTCTTGGTCCACCATTGTCTCGGGTTATTGCAAAGCTGGGGATTTGGAGATGGCTCGGATGTTATTTGATAAGATGCCTTCCAAGAATTTGGTTTCTTGGACAATAATGATATCGGGGTATGCTGAAAAGGGTCTTATAAATGAGGCAATTCTGTTGTTCATGCAAATGGAGGAGACAGGTTTGAGACTTGATGTTGCGGCTTTTGTAAGCATTCTAGCTGCCTGTGCAGAGTCGGGAATGCTTAGTTTGGGTAAAAAAGTGCATGATTCCGTTGAAAGGAGTATGTACAAGTGTAATACTTTGGTTTGTAATGCGTTGATTGATATGTATGCCAAGTGTGGATGTTTGCATAAGGCTTATAAAGTCTTTAACGGGCTGAAAAAAAGAGACTTGGTATCTTGGAATGCTATGATACATGGGTTGGCTATGCATGGACGTGGAAAGAAGGCACTTGAGCTCTTCATTAGGATGAAGCAAGAAGGATTTGTGCCTGATAAAGTGACATTAGTTGGTATATTGTGTGCGTGCAATCATACTGGTTTGGTGGACGAGGGAATACTTTTTTTCTATTCCATGGAGAAAGATTATGGGGTAAAACCTGAAGTAGAACATTATGGCTGTCTTATTGATCTTTTAGGCCGTGGTGGCTACGTTAGAGAAGCTTTTGAACTTGCACGAAAGATGCCGCTTGAACCTAACATAAAAATTTGGGGTTCCCTTTTAGGGGCTTGCAGGATGCATAAAGATGTTGAACTTGCAGATGACGTGCGTAGCCTCCTAGTTAAATTAGAGCCTAAAAATGCTGGAAAACTTTCTGCATTGTCGAATATTTATGCTTCAGCAGGAGACTGGGATAATGTTGCCAACATAAGGTTGATGATGAAGAACATTGGCAGGCCAAATCAATCTGGTGCTAGCTTGTTACTATTGAATGATGAATACCGTGAATTCACCGTGATGGATAAATCTCACGTCAAATCAGACAAGATTTATCAGATGGTTGACAGATTAGGTCAGCATCTTAAATTGCTTTCTCCTGTTCCAGCAGGTCTTTGCGATGAATGATAAGTTTCATGAACTGAGATATGTCTCTTACATCAGACCAGATATAATAGATTTATGCAGTTAATCAACACTTTCTTGTAAATAGTATTCCCAGATAAGTTAACTATTATGTAATGATACAAAGCTGCAATGATAAGTATGATTCCTGGGATCAATCTCTCTCGAAGCAGCAATGACACTTGAAATAAAGGCGAAATTTGTTGTACGTCCTTCTCTCCTACTACACTTTCCTGCTCAAATCAAGACACTAGTGAAGAACACTTCTCATGGTCAATGTTTGTACATATCCATAACTCAGAGGAACATGCATTTTACATAATGATGAGTTGGAAACAAGCAACTGTTTTATCTCTAAGTTATTTAGGCCTCAACTTCTTAAAGTGCCTCTCTATCATCTCAAAGTAGTGGTGAAGTAACACTCTACCCTCTCCAGAACCAATGTAGAGGGATTTCACTGGGTACGTTGTTATTGTTGTTTTACCTTCTTAATAGTTAAATCTGTTGGCTGTCTTCTCTACGTGCTAGATGTGCAATACCAGGGAAAATTTACAGTGGTGAAAAGGATTAAATTTCCTATTGAAGCACAATAGTTTTGGTCCAAAAGCAGTGACAATTATGGTTGACATATATGGTTCAGAAATGAAACACGACACACTTCCCCAGCATTAATCCTCTCATTTAACTATTTTCTCATAGAAACTATGCTATTAGCTCCTGGCTAAAATAGACTTTAGAACTGTGCTCTGTGATTAGCTCCTGGCTAAAATAGACTTTAGAACTGAGCCTACCAAATGGAGATTGGAGCTTTTTCTTTGAGCAGACTTTCCAGTACCGGGTGTGTATATGGTCGGGTTGGTTCGGCTTTTTTAAATATCAAATCAAGCCATTTGTGTCGGATTTTTAAATCTATAAGCCAAAACAAACAAATAAAAATTGGGTTTTCAACCTCGGGTTGTTTCAGATTTTTTCGGAGTTTTCGAGTTTTTCCGCTAAAGTATTCATACAAATATATAATTTACTTTTACTTGAAACAAATATTTTTTCAGTACTATCAAAATACAATTATCTAAGATGTTTCTTAAGAATATAACGCAAACAATGATGTAATCAATGACACTAAAGTATCCAAATATAGTAGGGTTTGTTTTTCCAACACCAAATCAAGTTAAACCAACCACTACTCAAAATTTTTTCTCGATTTAACTCATTTGTGGTTCGATTTGATTTTCGATTTGATTTTGTAATCCCCTACCAAATACTGTCAATATGAGGAGTGTTGGGCTCTGGGAATAATTTTTTGGGCTTAAGGGCCCTAAAATTCAATGCTGATTTTGCAAATATTCCCTTTTAGGTCACCATTTAGATTTAGTACATAATCTTAAACATGTGCAAGTGTAGCCGTTGAGTAATTATCCTTTCGAACAACGTTACACTAGATCTACTATTTGCTTATGTATTACTTAACCTTTCAGATAAAATATTAAACTTTTATCGTCTAATGCTTGCAATAACTTACACAATTTTATACTGAATCTGCTCATTGATCATGATTTTAATTTTCGAAACCTATATTATATTGTAGAAAAAACATAATATCTTTGTCTTAAGTTTTCCTTTTAGAATGAAAATGTTAAAAGAGAAAACAAGAGTATGTAAAAGGAAACTATCAAAACAAGATTAAGCATAGCCTCATAGGTGGGGTGGTGGGTGTGTGAGCATGTTACTCATTGATTACTCAAAAGTGAAATATAAGTTAATTGAAAGAGTTTGATCAATTAGTAGTTGGTTCATTATTCATTCTTCTTAGGTTTCTACAGTTTGTTGGCCCATCACTATCTGAAAATGACTTCCCTCATCTTCCCCCATTTATCCTAACAAAACAAAAATCCAAGATCAATAAATATTTCTTTTTTCGTTGTCTAAAAACATATCGTTGATATTTGTGTGACATGAAATCATATCTAGCAAAAAGAAAAGAGTATAACATAAACGGGAATACACGGAGTATTAGACACCAACAACTTTTCATTTAATGACAGTTGGCCATGTATATAATTATAGAGTAAATTCCCCCCAACAACTGTTTAATGAGGGGCGTTGTCATTAGCAGATATTTTAGTTTAACATTTCTTGTTTTTTTTAAAAAAAATATAGGGATAAAGTTGGAAGTGGCTTGTGATCTTTAAGAATTAATTATTGATTTCATGTGCAAATTGTTACAAAAAAAAAGAGACTTGATTTAGCATAAATGTTGGAATTTTGTGTTTGGCAAAGTAGAATCATATGTCAAACAAGCAGACATGGATCATGTTAACATACAGACAAATATATGAAGTTTCACTTGTTTTATATGTTGGAGTGAATATACATTACATTACATCACAATAATTGATAGGAGATCTGTATGAGAACTTAGTTAAATTATGGAGTAAAAGACAATGCATTTCAACAAATTCCGTTAAGGCCCTTTGGCACAAAGACATTTGCATTATGTGATTGACGTTGATTTAGAATTTAAAATTTATGAATTTTCAACATGTAGTAGAGTTTATCAAGTTTCTATTTTATCACTAGATCAAACAACACACTTTGTTTATGAATTTCTAACTCGTATATATTTACTAGATTTCTCAATATATACAAATATGAAATTCGCAGAAAAGTTATTGAGTTTCGAGAACCTCAAACCTAACCACCTGAATCCACTCATGCACCACCTTAATAAAGAAACATTTTTAATCTACTTTTTGTTAGAGCTATTAAAGTGAATGATCTTATCTAATATCTTAAGCTGTTAGAAAGAGTATCATTTATTATATACTCCATTACACGCACATATTTTTAACAAAAAAAGAAATTATATTCTAAACCTTCACTTTAGGTGTTGTAAAATTAGGTCTTAGACCTAACTCACACCCCAAAAGCTAGCTCAAAGGGAGGAGGATTGCCCATGCCTTATAAAGAGTCCACCCATCTCATTAATCACCGATGTGGGACTTTTGTCTTTCTTTAAGAGGTGTGGGTTCAGATTCATATCATCATTAAATAATTTATTTTTTTTTATAAAAATGACAATGAGATTTGGTATATGTATATATATATATATAAAATATTTTTAAATAGATGGTCATAAAATTTGATAAATACCTAAATTACGTGGAAATTTAAATGACTTAGCGTTTCTATTCATCTTCTTGTTTTTCACTTACCAAGTGGCTTACTATTATTTTCTAGATGGACTAATTTTCATGGACAAAATAGACTTAAAATTTCAACACAAGAAAAACTTTTGAAAAATCTTTAAAATGTTTGAATAATCAGCAAAAATGTAATTTTAATGGAGAGAAACGAAACAAACTACGTGTAGGGCCCGTAATTATACCATAAATAAATCAACTTTACCAATTTTCTAAAAATATAAAATCCTAATTAACAGCGTGGACTTTTTCTTTGCTTACTTTTAAATTCCAACTATAATTTATTTTTTATTACAACTTTTTTCTCTATGCTATTTTAACAAACTAAAATAATACCATGCTGAAAATGATATATATTCTCCACTAATGGACCATCTATAATATTTAATTCATCGTTGGTAGGTTAATTTATCCATTAGATCGCATTTATATATAGAATGTAAAGTGGCGTAGTTAAAATTTTTACAAAAGATGTCCAGAAATTATACACGAATATATTTTTTCTTTTGGTTGAATGAGTGCACTAGAAATTTTGAAAAATTAAACTACGTAATATAAAAAAAAAATTGAAAAAAGATATGTTATTATATACATGAAAAATTTGAACAAAAAGAGGAAAAAGATGAAAGACGCCCTAGAAATTTGAAAAAATTAACTACATAATATACATGAATTTTTGAATGCTTACGTAATATACATGAAAAAAAAAATTTAAAAAAAAGAGGAAATAATTTGAACTAAAAATTTTAAAAATTAAACTACCCAATATACAAGATTTTTTTTTTTTGAAAAAAAAAGTATGTTAATACATGAAAAGTTTGAAAAAAAGAAAGAAAAAAGATGAAAAGTGTCCTAGAAATTTTAAAAATTTAACTACTTAATATACATGAAAGTTTTTGAAAAAAAAAACTTAATATATATGAAAAATTTTGGAAAAAAAAAAGAGGCTTAAAATTGTTGTTAGCAGATTTGAACTCACAAACTCGTAAAAGTTTGGCTCTTTTAAGACACCTTAAACCATTAAGCTACAACACCTTATTATGTTAAGTGTGTCTAAAATACGTTATTTTAACTATTTTATATAATATTTTATTTATATATACGATATAATTTCCCGACGAAGGGTGTCCAATATAGCTACCCTGTGGACGTATTATTTTAACTTTTTCCAAGAAGCAGAGAGAAATTATAATTTTACTTAATTTTGATTTAAATTTTATATTTATTATAATTAACTTAATATAACTAATTAAAATATCTGTTATTTTCAAAAGTTAATAAACTCAGAATTTCGAATTTTTTCCCAGATAACCTTACGTGAGAAATTACTCATATGTTTTGGTGAAAAAGACGTATATTATCATAATGAATTTTAAATCATTTTATTCACTTGGTATTTGACTAAGTTTATTAAAATTCACAACTACTTCGTCCATTCAATTTATATCTCTGTCAAGTTTAATAAATAGATAAATTAATTTACGCCACAATAACTAAAGTACGCAGTTACTCATCAACACTAAAATGGTAAAGAAAGCAACATATATACCAACATATAAATATGACACAAACACACAAAAATAGAATTGTGTCAAATAGTTTAAAAACTAAATTATTATTATTTTATTAAATATAAAAATAGCGTTATTCTTGTTTTGCAGTATGTAGCACTTGTGCTCAACAGAATGAGTTTGAGAAATATGAGGTCTTATATTTAAAATTCTAACAGAATTTTTTTTTCTCTGTTCTAATTATGATGAGTAAAAAATATCAAATATAATCTGAATATGTATAAACGGACTAGAATATCAAGATTATTCTTTTAAAAAATGAGACAAGGAGTGCATTTTTAAATTTGAATTGGTCAAGATTATGCTCAATTTTTAGTAAAAATTTTGGAAAAGATATTATTAATTGAGATGAGACTCACGCTTAGGCATCGAGAATGCAGATCGCGTAAAAATTGTGTAATTTGAAAAATTCTGTGAGATAATAAGATATTTTTAAAGTTAAGATGTTTTTTTTGAAAATTTGACATAAATAATTTAAATAATAATGACGTAATTATCGTTATTTAGAGATAAAAATAAATATAAATATTTTCAACCCATTCTCTATGTAAGTATTAGTTAAAATTTTAACAATTGCGGTTATAAAAGGAATATCTAGTATTAGCTAGCGTTTGGTCATAGATTTTCAAATATTCTTGGTAAATATTATTTGGGTGAAAATTTGAGTGAAATTTCACCATATATTTGACTATAATATTTGAGAAATATATTTCACTTTTTTAGAAATATATAATTTATACCCATAAGTTTTAAAAATATCAAAATTAACCATAAGTTTGTATTACAAGTCAATTGAATCTTTGTTACACCAATAATAAATAGTGTCCATGACACTAGAGCAATGTGGTAATTTTGAGTGAGTGCAACAAGTATCATTTCATACATCGTGAAGTAGATAAAACACATGATTTTGTTATCTTGAGCCGATTATTTATCATTTTCATCAATAATCATATTATCATTTCACATTCACTGAATATTTCATCACTACTTTGAAATTAATGTAAAAAATTATGTAATATCACGTAATATTTTTAAAAATTTGGAGTAAACTTTTAATTTTTAAAGGATCCCAAATAACGAGATTTGATCCAAATACTAGGAAAAACTAGTATTTGGGAATTTGAGATATTTGCCAAAAATATTTACTAAATATTAACAAAATATATGAACAAACACTATTTACCAAAATTTTTCACAAATATTATTGAAGAAATCTATGGCCAAACGGACTTAGGGTAAGAGATTAGAGTTGAGATATTCTCTCACGCGCCAGAATAGGAGAGGTCAGCTAAACATTATCTTTCTAGTGAATGTTGACGTACATTTTGTACTTTCCCGTCAGAGAAAACACCATTCCTGCGCGTGATTATTAGTTTTAGATACGATCTTTATATTGTTTTCTTTTTATTATCTAATTATTTATTTATTTTAAAACTAAAATAACTATTGAAAAAATAATGGTTGACACAATAAATCTATTATTTATTCCTATTAATTATATAGTAAATAAATTAAAAACTTAAAAATTTCAAAAAGTTTTTATATTCTTCAAAGTAATAAATTAAAAATATGATTATTTAAAAATACTTTTTTCTTAATTTATTTAAATAAATAAATAATTAAAAACAACTAAAAAAGAACAAAGTAATTTTAAGACAAAGGAAGAATAGAAAATGAGGTCACCAATTAGGAAGCTGTTGAGTATTTTAATACCCTTTCCCATTCTTCTAAACTTACAAACACCATCCTACTATTTTTTTCCAGTTAGATTATCTAGCCATGTGACATATAAATCTATTTTTATTCCAAGAAAAATAAATAAAAATTACGTGAATCCGAATCGTGAAGTATATGCTTGACATCGGGTTAAAAATCGCTCAAAAAAAGTAAATCATAATAATAATAACAATATATTCAATATAACTTGATTGACAGAATTTAGGAAAACTAGGATACACATAAATAAAAGATAGATATGTTATTTTAAATAAATCCTCACATAAAATGTTATTTGTATAACTATCGTCTCTCTACAATAATAGTTATTAATTATCATCTCTGCAAACTTTTAATTGTCATTGTTTCATCCTTAGAATCAAATTATAAAAATTGACTAACATTTTATATTATATTTTTTTTATCATATCGATATGCAAAAAATTGTAATTTATACAATATAAGTCAATTTGATAGGGGTAATTTTACCAAACCACCTTATTGAATATACGTCATCTAAATATTAAAAATGAGTATTAAATGTAAAACAATATAGTACTTATTAATTGTATAAATTGATATATCATTATATTTTACAAAATAATATATGGTAGGAAGGGTGTAGTTAATTTTCTTTTATGTTGCATCAAATCATTTTAAATGATAATTATAGTTATGAGTACTGGTTTATTAATTAGTTGAAAAATAAAAGCAAATTACTTAAGATTAAAAAAAAAATAAAAAGTAGTTGTCAATAATAATAAAATTAAATTATGTGGTACCCAATAAGCAGGAGAGAAGGAAGAGAGAATCTAGAAAATGTGCTACAAATACCTATGTCTTTCAGTTCCTCAAAAGCCCAGAAAAATAAAATCTGTCAAATATTTTTATTTTATTCAATTAGATACTACTTTGTTGTTATATAACTATCAAAAGATAGCCAATTGGGTAAAGAAATGATTGAAAGTATAATAAGAGAATAACAAAGAGACCACATGTTGACATTTTTGAAGTCATTGCTTTTTCCAAAGACTTCATTTTTTTTCCTCTCTCTGTAGAGAGAGAAACTAAGAGAGAGAAATAGAGAGATCTTAATCTTATCTGGGATCTCTCTAGCTTCTTTTGATTGATCACAACACAAGGTACTTTTTTTTTTTTTAAGTTATATGGTTCAATTCTTGATTGTGGATATGATGTTTTTGTTTTTAAGGTTTGTTAAGTGACAAAACAAAGGTTGTTGCTTTTCTTGTTTTGGGTTTGTGGGGTTTTAATATAAGGGAATTCTTATGCTTGTTTGTTTTTCTCAGACTCAAGATTGAATTTCAAGTTGTTAAGAGGAGGAGAGTTATAAGAGATTTTTTTTTTGAGGTAATTTATTAATTTCACTTTTACTAATTTATTTTATGCTGTTTACTTGTTTTTCAAGTTTGTGTCTCTGTTTTGTTTTTGATCTTTATGTTTTGATTACTTGAAGGAAGAAAATAGAAGAGAATTGGAAATTGGACCAGAGGTTATTTTACTTATATTTCATAGTACCTTTGTTGGGTAAAATTGAAAGAAGGGTTTTTAATTTTATTTTTCATGAAAAAAATAAGGAATTAATTCATAGATTGCATTACCTTCAATTCCAAAATTTTGACTTGAAAATTGAGTAATTTTATTGTTATTTACTGTATTTTTTAGGTTGCTAAAGTAGAATAAATATAGACATTTGTTTAGAAGGTAATCATCTTGTTGCATTAGCTAGAAACTAGAGCAATATAATGCCAACAAAATCGACGAATTTGTTCACTTCTCTGTTCAGCCTTCCCATTTTTTTTTGAGCATGAGACGTTTGAAAACTACGATATACTTGTTAAGCCATCAAATGAAAGCAGGCTTTGATATGTAGATGTTTGTTATAACTTCTGTAAATATTGAACCTCACTGCAATTTGACAGGGCGTATCGTGCCTGGCCTCCATTATGATTGTATATTTGTATGTCCAAAAATGTTGTATTTGGTGTGCAAAGAGATAAGAGATAGCAGTTACACATGAATGCATTGGATTGGTATACTTGAACTTGTTTTGTAAGACGAAAAAGTTATGCCTGTGGCTCAAAAGTAGAAGTACAATGCAAGGTCAACGGAAGCACTTCCCGTGATCTGAAGACATATGTTTTAATATTGGAATTTCCTTTTCATTGGCATAGCCAGAAGATTTCTTAGCATCGTGGATCTTACTAGAATTTTCAAGCGATTACTCTGGCTTGTTGAGCTGAAGTAGATTGGATTGACTGTCTTTTTTACTGAGCTTGCAACTGTTATAGTCCCTCTAAAAAATTTGCAAGATTGTAATAGTCTGATTTAGAGTCTGTTAAGTCTTATTCGTGGTGTTTGATCTTTTTGCTGTCTAGTTTGCAGTTTCTTAGTCTTTTTTTCTCTCTGTTTTATTGTTTTACTGGCTTAATCATTTTTCTACCCCTTGTATGATTGCAGGAATGGGTACTAAAGTACAATGTAAGACGTACTTGCCAGGATTTTGCTCCATGAGTGATCTAAATAACAATGGAACTAATACCCCATGGCTCTTAGATCATGAAAATAAATCAAGGAAAAGAAGTCAGTGCACTGATTCAATTTTGTCGTCGCAACCAATTGATGGATATTTGGGATGTGACAAGGAAAAAATGAGGCAGACAATTTTGGGGCAGGAAACAATTTTTAGGCATCAGGTATAGTGACTTTTAACAATTTCCCACTCAAATAGTTGCATTTCTATGGAGGGCTAATATAAAGAGATCGTAGTTTTAACATTTATGTGCTTGTGCTGTTGTTTACACGTACAGATCCAAGAACTCCACCGGCTTTATAGAAGACAAAGAGATCTCATGAATGAACATCAAAGGAAAGAAATGCTTAACAGTCAAATGAAGATATTCCAGTCTAGTCCCTCATTGTCTCATTTTCCTTCATTGGATTCTATAGCTGGCCAGCTATCAACGAAAGATGCTTCCAAGTACAAATCATCCTTTGATTTTATAGAGAACGACAGTAGGTCCATTCATTTCTCCCCTCAAGTCACAAACAATTCAAGGGAATGTGAACCTCACCAGCCTGGTAGCAGTTTGTTCCAGAGAAAAATGTTCAACTCTAGATATGTAGTTGAAGAGTGCACGAATAACGAAGAAGAACAAACTACTATGGAACAATTGGGATTAGCTGGCATTCAAGGGAACCCTGTTGAGGGAATTTATCCGATCCCCCGAAGAAGAGACGTGAAGACACCTAGAGCTTTAGAATTTCATTCTGATGCTGATCTCGACAGAACCAATTCCTCAAAAAGGACTGATGAATTGGCTGACTTGAATAAACCTTTACCACTTGAAGAAGATCCTCCTTTGGTTCCGGATATCAATATAAGCAACATTACTTGCCTCGAGGATGGCAGCTCTGATGGGGTGAAGTTCTCTCCTAAGTCACTCAAGGAAAGGATTGGTGGAATTTGCCTCAACCACTTGCCTTGCAGGAATGAAGAAGAGCAGTTAACTTTTAAATTTAATGCTGGTAAGAATGTTTTCATGATGTAAACCTGTCTTGTTACTTTTAAACTGTATCGGTAGGCAGTTACTTTTCATATGTTTCATTAGAATGGAGGATAAGCCGATAAGGAAGAACTTTTAGCTAGTATCCGATGCCACTTCCAAATCGACTTTCTTGACTTAGAGTGGATTCCCATATGTCGTGTCCTTTCTATATAGGGATATTAAGGGAAGACTAAATATATGTCAGCAACCTTTCTGGTGCACAACTTTAGTTCTAGTTGTAACTTTTTCTTGCTGGGTATTTGTTAAATGAGTTGCAGTACAAATGTTTAGATGGACTAACAAAAGTAGGAGCGGAAAGGGCCACCGTAATAGTCACAGAAAGATCTCTTGTTGTGTACCACCTCTTCATTTGATATACTGCATCCCGGTTTTCTTTCAATGTGTAGACAGTCATTGAGGATAATGCATATTATTCTAGTAAGCAGGTCTCTATTATTGAAAAACTCTCAATTTTGCACAATACTCTCTACTGTTGTTTGGACCTACCTCCTTATTTATTCTTTCCAATTTTCATATTTTCCACTTTTATAAAGTAAAGGTCATGATGCAACAATTACACATGCCTTGCATGCCGTATTTTATATTAATGTTTTGCTACTAACTCTCGTTTTGATCTCATCTTCTGTTACAGAGCAAAAGCAACTAGATAACAGATCTTCTGGAAGAGTTGAAACTGCTGAAAATTTACCTAAAGCCTTTCTGTCATCACAAGGTCATGAACTTCTCAAGCACTCTCTCATTAAGGAAACCAAGAATGAGCACCAGAAGAAAAGGACAATTTTTGGCGTTGAAATTCATGAAGAAAATCAAATACAATCTGCCAGCTTTTCCCATGTGCAAACGTCTACTCATAAATCTCAACCACTTTCTCAGAGTTATACTGAACTTCTACGAAACGTTGAGGTCTATCAAGGCAATATGCATATGGGAAGTGATGTCAGATCACATTCAAGTTCAAAGAATGTACTTCCAGACCAAAATGTTCTTTGTAAAAGATCTCAGCCAAGTGCTAAAGATTGGACAAAAACTTTCAATTGTGTGAATGACATGGATTGTAAATCTGCTGGATTAAAGAATGCGAGAGATACTTCCGGTGTATCTCAAACTGAAGTGGCTGGAAAAACACATGTATCTGGAGATTCTCAAAGGAAGCAGGAAAACCCCAGGAAGACGTTGCCTTGGTTAGTCGGGAAATCACAGGAAAGTGTAGAGCAGATCAAAGGGAAGGGAAGTTGTTATCACTTAAATCTGGACTCCTTGCAGAATTACTCCCAGCAGTTTTTCAGAAGAGAAGACACAGCAGTCAACTCCTCTCAATTTATAGATCAGAGACGGGGAACCTTGTCATCGATATCCACCAAAGATTCTGAGTGCCAGAAAGTTGAAGTTAGTGACAGCACTAAAATAAGGACAATTTTTGGTGTTCCAATTTTCAGTGCCTCCAAGGACTCGCATGCAGCCCGTTCTCTCTCAAAGGCCACTTTTCCTGATATTGACGGTGTTACTGCCACAATCATTTCACGGGATGAGACTGTTTGTACAAAGAAGGTGAAAGCTAAGGATTTTGTTCAAGAAAAAGGACTAAATTTTTGCACTTCTGGTTTAAGGTATCAGATTGATTTGAACTTGTCTTTAGATGAAGAAGAGGCACCATCCACTTCCCCTCTTCCTCAGGCTGTGGTAAGGATTGCAACCACTGAGATAGACTTAGAGGCTCCAGCAGTTCTTGAATCTGAAGAAGAATGTGGGAATTCTAAACTTACATTAGAAGAATCTAATAAGTCGAGTGAAGAAGCCATGAGGGTTGCTGCGGAGTCTATAATTTCCATCTCAGCATCTAGTCTTGTAAATGGAGATACGAATGATGTGTTGCAAACTGAACCTAGTGACTGCCTCAAATGGTTTGCTGATTTGGTCTCCTCCCACTCTAGTGGCCAAGAATGCATTACTAGAAAGATCAGCTCAGGTACAGTGTCCGAGTTTGATGAGGAATCCATTCCCGATGGCTTTGATCATTTCGAGTTTATGACACTCAAGCTGGAAGATTTGAAGGAAGAAGAGTATTCCTATAAAATGCCGACAATGGAGAGCCATGATGACGAAGAAACGGGGGCCACTACCTTACCCAAACGGCCTCGAAGAGGGCAAGCAAGAAGGGGCAGGCAACGGAGAGATTTCCAGAGGGACGTTCTTCCTGGTCTTATTTCCCTGTCGAGGTATGAGGTGAACAAGGATATTCTGGCATTTGAAGAGCTGTTTAAAGCTAGTGGATCCTCTTGGCAGTCTAGCTTATCACATAGGAAAACCGGTAAGAGTGGCAGGGGAAGGCGTCGTTTAACAAATGCTGATCCTGCTGATTGCACACCTCCGCTAAACCAGCCTTGTTCTAGTGAGCTGGGGCTCGAGGAAAAAAGTCTAACCGGGTGGGGAAAGAGAACGAGGCGCTTGCCAAGGCAGAGATATCTAAACCATAATCTTACTCTTCCTCTGAAGCAATGTTGATATGTAGGTTACACTCACATCACGAGTTTGAACCTTGCTGCAGACAAAACAAAAACTTGGTAGAGGGGCGAGTCTATTATCCATCGGGGGTATAAGAGCACCAAGGTTTTTTGCAGCTTCTCTCTTAAGGGATCTCATGACCATTAGAGCTTATTTTGTACATTTCTGTGTAAAACTTAAAATGTCACACACACTCCTTCGATACACTATTGTAAGAGTTCATTAATAATGCTACATTATTTTTCTACCTTAATAGAAATCAATCTAATTGGAAATGAAATAGTTGGTGTATTCATCCATGGTGTAAATTTGCGACAAAAAGTATAACGAAATGGATATATTTGAATCGAAAGTATAACAGTATTCTCAAATACATATAGTTATTCCTTTTCCGTTGTGAAAACGACTCAAATGGTCCCTATTTGTATTAATAATTTCTTAAACCTTCTCATTTGTCACCTCCTAAATAATCTAATCAGATATTTCTTTGAGACTATTATAAGTAACACACATGTGCTAATTGATTAGCACTGTTTTCTTTTGTCTTAAATGTTTCTCTTTGCATCTATCTATATTTCGAGCGGGAATGAACTTACGAATCTTGTCTATATTTTATAATTGTGTTTAAATAACTTATTTAAAATAAAAGATACTATCTATATTCCGAGTAAGAACGAAGCTACGAACCTTGTTTACTTTTTATAATTGCGTTTAAATCAATGACTTATTTAATATAGAAAATAATTTATTTAAAGTTGAGTAACCTATATTTTCTTGCAAACTTGAAATTCTAATTTCATTTTTCTTTTTTTAAAAATAGGTCAACCTTCAATATAAAATTGTTCACCTTCGTTGCAAAATAAAAAAGAGGTCCTACCGGGAGTCGAACCCAGGTCGCTGGATTCAAAGTCCAGAGTGCTAACCACTACACCATAGAACCCAATTTGCTTACTTATTTCATTTTAATAATTTTAAATGATTGTCAAAACCACTTGTTGGGGCTTGGGGAGACCGAATCACGGGTATCTCGCAGTTAATAATAAGGCACACATTTCTAGCGACCCTCACCTCTTCTCTTCGTCTCCAAAGTCCACTCTCTGATCACTCATCAGCTCCCGGAGATTAACGAAATCGGAAAACCAATCCAACTATTTTTTGATTTCCGATTGAAGAAAATGTCTCAGAGCCTTAATCCGAATCCAACTTACGACGTGATAATCTTAGGGGCTTCAGGTTTTACTGGGAAGTACGTCATTAGAGAAGCTCTCAAATTCCTCAATGTTCCCTCTTCCCCCTTGAAGAACCTAGCCATTGCTGGCCGTAACAATTCTAAGCTTTCCCAGGCTCTTCAATGGGCTTCCCGTCCAAACCCACCACCCGAAATTCCCATTATCACTGCCGATACCACTGACCCATCTTCCCTCCGTGACCTTGCTTCACAGACTAAGATCATTCTTAACTGTGTCGGACCGTTTCGGCTTTATGGTGAGCCTGTTGTTGAGGCCTGTGCTGATTCTGGATGCGATTACTTGGATATTTCTGGGGAGCCTGAGTTTATGGAGAGGATGGAGGTGAAGTATCATGATAAGGCTGTGGAAAATGGATCCTTGCTTGTTTCGGCATGTGGGTTTGATTCTATTCCTGCTGAATTGGGGTTGATGTTCAATTCGAGACAGTGGCTGCCGCCGGCTGTTCCTAACAGTGTTGAGGCCTACCTTAGTCTAGAATCGGATAAGAGAATTGTTGGAAACTTGGGGACGTATGAGTCAGCGGTGCTTGGTGTGGCTAATGTGGACAAATTACAGGAGCTGCGACGGAGCAGACCAAAGAGGCCTCGTCCAGTGGTAAGGCTTCATTTCATGTTGATACTGATGATCTTGGTCTAAATTCCATTACCCAACCATCCAATGTGAAGAGGTTTATAGTTCTGGTAATCCAGTTACACCTCGCAGGGACTCTCTGTTTTGCCACCCTTAAATTGCCGTCGTGGTAACATCTTAGTTTACTTAATGATAAGGAACTCCCAACAGAAGAATTGTTGTTCTACGACGTAGCATAACTCATATACTCATTTCAAACCATTGTGCAGTAAAACTTCCAATTTCTTAATGAATTTGGATTGAATTGGATATAGCCAAAGACTATCAGAAACTTCTTTGAAAGCCATTAGACAGCTCATTTAGGACAAATTGACAAATATAACTCGACCCTCTCCTTCGTGTGCAGCCAAATGTTGAGGTTATGTGAACTTTATGGGGGACTACGAGACACGCAAGCTGACCCATACAACATGGTTATCAACATAATATTAAAGCCTTACACAAATCATTGGAAAAAGAAAAAAAAAACTTAATATTTGTGTTACTTGTAAATTTGTATCTGGCTTCTCTAGTTCAGGAGAAAATTTTGCATAAATTCAAATGGTCTACTACATAGCGATATCAGAAGAAATTGAAGTTGATAAAGTGGGAGTATGCTTCGCAAGCAATATATTCTCCTCTGATTGAAACTTAAGTTCTTGTGTCATGGGATATGGATAAATATATTCTGAACCAATTTGTGAGTGATATTAAAATGTGATTACTGCTGTGAGAACCTCCAGTTTTATGGTTCACCCTTTTCTTCCTCTATGAAGGCATTCACATATAAATATGTACACTCAGTTTCATGAATCCACCAGTCTACTTGCTATGGCCAACAACTATTTGATGCAGTCTGGTCCTGTGGTGTGTCAATTATGTGGCAGGGAATGATGCTAAATGAGAAGTGATTTTGTCTTTGAAAAGATTGCATGAGTATTGAGAAAGAGTAATTGATATTTTCTGTTCTCTTGTTTCACTGGAAGAATGCTGTAGGTTAAGAAGCAATTAATCGTTACAACTTAGAAATCAATTAATCAGTATGTCTTTGAAGGTGTAAACTGCAATCAAAGTTCATCATTTTAAGGTTGTTTTCCAGAATGTTCGCATCATTATAAAAAGGTATATTACATGTGGAACTTTGAGAACCAGTTAACTCTTTCCCTAAAATGTGTGTCCTAGTCAATATATGATGATGCTGATGAGCATATTGTAGAAATTCATAACCTTATGATGGATAACTCGAATAGGTGGATGACAGGGATCAACGCTTTTATTACATGCATACTTTTAATAGAGATTCGTTGTTAGAGATGTGCTTATTTGATACCTGCGACATTTGCTAGATTACTCATTGCACAAAGCCATACTATGTACCATGCTGCTGTGGTACAGTAATTTTCAGTGTTTCCTCTGTAAAATTACACATTATATCTGTGTAACATATTCTCTAATATTTTCCTGTTTGTTTTAGATTCCTGGTCCTCGTCCTCCTAAAGGTCCTTTGATGGACCACCTAAAGGAAGTTGGTGTTTGGGCCGTAAAGTTACCATCAGCAGATGCAATTGTGGTCCGAAGAACACTTTCATGTTTGGCTGAAAATCCTCATGGTTTACCTGGTGTTAATGAAAGCACTGAACAAGTTGAGAGGAGGGAGGCATTTTGGTCAAGCATAAAGCCAGCTCACTTTGGTGTGAAGATAGCTTCAAAGTCTCCGTTAGGAGTTGTTCGTTTCATTATAGTCGGGCTGTTCATTGGTCTCTTTGGTAAAATTGGTTTAGGAAGGTGGCTGCTATTGAAATTCCCTTCATTGTTCAGTCTTGGATGGTTCAGGAAAAAAGGTCCAACTGAAGATGAAGTGGCAAGTGCTACCTTTAAGATGTGGTTTGTCGGACACGGGTTTAGCGATGGCAGTCTTGCATCACAAGGAAACAGGAAGCCTGATACAGAGATAATTACAAGAGTAATGGGACCTGAGATTGGTTATTTAACAACTCCAATCATTCTTGTCCAGTGTGCTCTCATTTTGCTCAAGGAACGAAACAATCTTCCAAAGGGAGGTGTTTTCCCACCTGGGATTGTGTTTGGTCCAACCGACCTCCAAGACAGGCTTCAACACAATGGAATATCTTTTGACGTTATTTCAAAGAAAACAATCTAACTAAATGGTAGTGTTCCCTTCTATCACAGGGGAAATTTTGAACTTCTTCGGAAGGGAGAATGATACTAGTTACTTATGCTTTCATTGTATGTTTTTCTTCCAGACGTTTTTTTTTCTGAATGTTTATATTCTTCCTTAAGGTGGTGCTTCCTCAACATTTTTCTTTCCGTATTTAGATTACTGGATAAGCTCTACTTTGTTTAACAATTTGTTAGGTCTGTTAACTCCTGTGGATCTCTGATATCAGGACCTTCCACTTCACAGCTATAACCTTGCTATAATTTACTGCATTTGTTTCTTATTGTGCTTTCAACTTCTTCATGTGTTGTTGGCCTGCAATCTTTTAACTTTAACAGCATACGTACAGATGCAGTTACAATTATTTTTACAAGCAAAGGATCAAGAGTAATGGTGTAGATACATCATTTTTGTTCTGCTGTTAATGTTTCGATGAATTTCCTCAGCCTCTTCTCTGAGCTCCCTCCAATTGCCTTAGCCTTCCAAGCTTGTTCCCTCACTTTCATAGCATTTACCTTCATATTAACATCTCCCATTAAGTTTTTCACCATCTCTGCAATCTCCCCACCATTCACTAGATTTTCCTCACCCCAACCCCATTCTTCTACCCACCTCCCCAATCCTGCCTTCTCTACAACTTCTGCATTCAACTTTTGATCACCATGCTGTGGCCATGCCATCATTGGCACTCCTGACCAAGCTGCATTCATCACTGAATCCCATTCGCACTGGTTCACGAAAAGTCCAATGGCTGGATGGTCCATAATAGCTGCCTCATAATCCCCTGGTTTCATTATTTTCCCTTTCTTTTCCATCTCTACCAGGACTGTATTCCCAAACAACTCTAGAAGCTCTTCTTTTAGCACCCATAGAAACTTATATCCGCATATCTCTAGTCCTTTTCCTATTTCTCTTAGTTGTTGTGCAGAAATCGGCTCTCTAGTACCAAAGTTAACATATACAACTGATTCAGCGGGTTGTTCATCTAACCATGAACTCTGATTGTCTTCTCCTAGATTGTAATTTCCCACAGGACCAACAGGAAAAACAAGTGGAAGTGAACTGATTACTCTTCCATCATCGAGGGAAGCAATTGTTTCTGGTTCAAGCCAGTCAAAGGTGTTCAGAAAGACGCCAGTCACTTGAGGAAGAGCTCGAGCATTTGGCAGCAAGTAGTCTTTCAATACATAGTTTGATGGTGAATCGTCCAACCATGCACGAGGGATGCTTGATTTTGGAACTGATCCTATACCTGGAATCTCAAGATTGCCCGAACAGTACTTAAATGAATCAGGATCTTCAGATAACAGTACAGGAAGGTACGCTACAGTAGAGTAAAATTTAGCTGATGTAGTGGAGATATTGTAAAGAGGAATGTTGAGATTATTAGCTATTTGTGAAAGACTAGATGCAAGAATAAAGTCTGAGACAATAGCAGAAACTGGTTCATCTAAAGAAGACAACAGAGGGTCGAGCTGGTGAAGTGAGTTACTAATAGCATCAATTTGCATGATGAATGGATCATTCATTGAAGAAGTAGAGGTATTCAAAGGAAGGATTTGAAAATCTAGTCGATTGATCTGTGGGTGATTGGCGAAAAAGCTGTTGATCAAGATGGACTTTGTGGTAGATATTTCAAGTAGCATAGTGATGAAGGTGATTCTACATCTGCGTGAAGCTAACATGGAAGCTAATCGAAAAAATGGAACCATTTGTCCCACTCCCAGACCACTTGGGAGAAATAATATGTGAACTGGCTTTGCATAGTTGACTATAGAATCAGACATCTCCATGGCTGAATTGAAGAATGATTTCTGCTGATTACTTAGATGCTTTTTTAAAAGATTAAGACTAGGTATTTGATCGCTTTCATATGCTTGTTTGCTAGTTTGAGGAACAGTAAAGGAATCAACTTTGGCATCTGAAACTTATATATATAACATTATACATGGTGATTGGCATTATGCGCAGCCAAGAACAAAGCAAAAATTTATAAGGTTAAATTTACAACTGTTTAGTTTCAAATTAACTGGAAAAAAAATGTATAACCCAAACACCTTGTTTGATATTACAAAATCATTTCATAATTTCTTTGAGCTTTTCTTAAAGTCGATTTTACGAACTTCAAATCAATTTGTAGCTACTTAGTTAATCATCTATTAATAAGTTTTTCGCAACAATAATCACAACAAAATTTCAAATTTGAAAATCAAAAATAAAGTTTAACTTTCTTCTTGAACTCCTCACAATTTGAGAAAAAATAATTTCTAACCATAATGATCGAGTCCGAAATTTCACTCCATTTTTTTTTAGAAAAATTTTGAAAAATTTTATTTTGTGAGAAATATAAATATTATATCACAGACAATACTTATATTACATCCTTTCAGCTTTTGCCAAGTGGAATTTGGGTCCCACTGCTTAAAGCTACATTTCTTTCTCTTTCTCCTATTTCTATCTTCTTCTTCTCTCTCTTTTCTTTTTTCATTTCTTCATAAAATTTTACTTATTTTCCTTCAACAAACTCGGATACTTAATATTTTTTAATGATATGATTTTTCATATGTTAAAATCAAGTCAAATTAATTAAGTCGATTTTTTATTACTTTATTTTATTTTATTTTTTGTTGCTATTTATTTTTTGTGGACTTCTCAAAAATATATAATAATATAAAAAAATATGGTAAGGTATATATAGGATTCTTCGGGAAAAAATTATGCATACTCGAAGAATTTAGTCATTATTAAGAAATATGATAAATTATTTTCAACGATTTTACTATTTTCTTACAAAAATTAAAGATTTAACGTTGATATATTAAAAATGTCTTGTCAATATCTAATTTAAATAAAAATAATCAATTAATATACGAGTTATTTTGAACATAAAAAAACACTTTCAGTATTATCGAAATAAAAATACAAATTAAACTACGAAGTAAATGTGAAAAAAATAATTACTATAAGAGAAACATGTGAATACTAACAAAAGAGAAAAAATTATAATAAGTTTTTTAATTTAGAGAAAGTTATACATATAAACAAAATCATTACAAACCATTTATTAATAAAATAATAAAATGAAAAAAATATCCTAATAAATCAATGTATGATCTTTTATAATCAAACACATAAATTATTTATTCAAAAATTATTTAATTACACTATATTCAATTTCTTTAATCTTACTAAAAAAAACTATTTTTTCTCATCACATTTACTTTTAAGTTTTCCATTTACTTTAAGTTTTCCTTAAATCAATAATATAAAAAAAAATAGTTAAACATTGTGGCCAAATCTTTTAAAAAAAACGTAAACCTACAAAGGAGGAAAAAAGAATGGAGAAAAGAAAGTTATATGAATGAGAAAGAAAGAAAATAAATAAGAAAAAGTTTTAAGTATGGGTCCTATATTATACACTCGTCAGCCAAAAAATCCTCATATAACTGAGAAAAGGTGAGCCTCTCACAAGATAAATTTTTTCTTAAAAACTTTACTCATTCAAATGTAAAGTCAAAATCATATACTAATAGATGGCCAACGGACGCCTGGTCCCTAAAGTTAGATTTTAGAATTTATGTGCAATAAATTTTAAGATGAGATAGTGATTGATCGTGATAAAGAATTTATACTCTCTTTATTTAATAATGAGTGTACATTATATTATTTTGAAATATTGAATAATATTTATTTATTTTGTGAAATTAATGAGTAATTTTATATTTAATTCTTAATTTATTTTTATTATTAATTATAATTATTTTTTTATTATATTTTTTAAAATATCATATTTATCATATTCAGAAGATGATATATTAAAATTATCCTAGTTTTCCATTTAAGGAAATAACTAAACAGGAAATACATAATTTCTTGGCATAATAAATAAATGTACCCTTTAACTTGGCATCAAATTACATTTGTGTCCTTCAACTTTGGATATGCACAAATGGATACAAACTTGTATAAAGTTGAAGAAATAGACACACATGTCCAACATGTCATCCTACATGTCTTTTTTTATCCTACGTGGTGTCCTACGTGTATTATTTCATGTAGAACTCATGTGTTTATTTATTTAAAAGTTTGATAGTTAAAATATCTATTTGTACATTATGAAAATTAGAGGTCAAAGTTAAAATTTAAAATCAAATTTATGACGTAATATACGTATTATGTCAAATTCCTTTTATACATTTTTGCTGTCTGCCTTCTTTCCTGTCAGTCCTGATGACAAAGCTGGTCTATGCAAGCTGTAATAGGTGAAAATAGGGGGAGCCTGCTGCTTTCAATTTTGGTTTTTTAAAATAGTAAAGAATTAAAGATCATAATATTTAATAGATCTAATAACGCTGTAGTTATAATATTAATAATTAGGCTTTATAATTATAATTTTGTTCGCTATGAAAATTATAGTGTGTATTTCGCTTGTGAATATATAAACATGGTAATAATATACAAATGCTAATTTATTTATTTTTTTATAAATTGTGAATAAATAAATAGGATAAACATATATAAATTTTGGATATGTATAACAAGAATTAAATTATACAAATTTTGAATTTAAACTATCAGAAATCGAATTATGTAAATTCTGAATTTTATACAATCAGAAAAGTGAATGAAAAAATTTCACGAAATTGTAGTCAAGGATCAAAAGTAATCGAAACTATAGTTATATTATGAAATATACTCTATATGTTTGTCATTTCACTAATTTTCTCATCTATGGTAGATAGTTAAGAAATAAATTGTTTATATATGAATTATTATAATGTTTGATTGATAATTTAGAAACCACATAATTAATACATGTACATGTTATGATAAAATTTATTTATTATTTTATGCGGTATAAAAAGGAGTTCGGAGCCTAAAGGGTGAAAAAATTAACAAAAATTTTAAAACGGTATATGAAATTTTTTTTAACCAAAACGGTAAAATTGCTAGGGAGGTAGCGATTTTGTCCGTCGGAGTTAAGAAACATCGCTGCTATAGCAGCGATTTGTACAATTTGCTTTTTTTAAAAAAAAAAAATTAAACCAAATCACTGCCAAGGCAGAATTTTCCTTATCAATTTTTTAATTATTTTTAAATAAATCGCTGCAAAGACAGTGATTTTACGTTAAATTTCTTTTTTTAATTTTTTTTAGCGATTTACCAATTTTTAATTTTTAAGTAAATCGCTGCCAACACAGCGACTTATGGATTTTTTTTAATTTAGTGCAGCGACTTTTTAATTTTTAAAAGGAGGGGTTAAAAAAGAATCTGTTTTTGGCTACTTCTTAGAGTCTTCATTCAAGAAAAAGAATTTTATTTTAGTGGAGAAAAAATAACTTGTTCCGTTCGTTATATAATGTATCATATTATATTATTTTTATTATTATTATTATTAATAATAATAATAATAATAATAAATATTTTGATCACATTATTTAGATTGAGTTTTTTCTTATTAAATTAAAAATACTGAAAATTAAAATAAATATTAGAATAGGGGGTAGGGACATTTGAAAGAAAGAATGACTTATTTAAAAATTAAAAAAAAATAAAGAAAACTTTCATAAATCGCTGTTACTGCAGCGACTTGTTTATAAATTAAAAAAAATTGGTATATCACTGCGCCGGCAGCAATTTACTTAAAAATTCAAAAAAAACTAACGTAAAATTGCTGCTATTGCAGCGATTTATTAAAAAAATAATAAGAAGAAAAATTGATAAGGAAAATCGCTGCCTTGGCAGCTATTTGGTTTAATTTTTTTTAAAAAAAAAAATTGAACAAATTGCTGCTATAGCAGTGATTTTCCTTAACTCAGGTTGATAAAATCGTTACTTTCCCAGCAATTTTACCGTTTTGGTTAAAAAAAATTGCATATATCATTTTGGAATTTTTGTTAATATTTTTCACCCTTTAGGCTTTGGACTCATATAAAAAGTATAATAACTAATATCGACATAAAATGACATATGAACTCATCCACAGCTAATCTCAATATTATTAATACTCGCATAATTTCAATCAGCTACTAAACAACTCTGTGTAGATCCTCCCGCCTAGTTTTTTAAAAAAATTAGACTCACATAATCTTTTCATACATTCATTTATTCACTAATTAAACATCTCATAATTATTATTATTTTTAAAGAAAAGGTACGTGAAGAAGCTGTATTTGTGTGCTAAAGAGGTGTTCGTACATGCAGAGAAATTGTTCTTATAGAGTACAATATCTAATTAAAAAAAATATCATAAGATATGAATAAATTTAAATAAATAGTAAGAAAACATCCTAAATAATATTTTCCTAAAAGAAATGAAAAATAATATATATATGATTTTGTAATCTTTTTTAAGTGTTCATATTGCTTAAAAAATTTCCAAAAGGTTTTTCTTAAGAAGTAAATTTAGTAAAATCGTATTTTTATTTATAATTTTTTAGCATTATGTAAAATAAGTGATCAACGAACACAGTAAAAGAAAGAGTATTTATTGGTAAGAGCTCACAATTATCTAATCTCCAAAATCCCAACTACGAAATATTTGAGTTTTTCTTATCCAAATTTGGCTATACTTATATCACACCCACTTCTCTTTTTTTTCAAATACATCTATCCTTTTTTTTTTTTTTGAGTAACAAATGTAAATATTATCATTATAACAATCAAATCACCTAACCCTATTGTTGCGTCTAGTTAAATGAAAATGGGATGGGGTCATTTTTTGGCAGTACCAAGGGGGAATTGGCTCAAAAATGGGATGGGGTCAAGACAATGATGATAGTTAATGACTGATTTTACGTTCAATGCTAGATCTTTGTTGAATTATATCTTTTGAGAAGTTTTTAAACCTAGCGAAAAGGACTCTAAGCCTTCACGCAAGTTGGGGAGTGGGAGGAATTTAATATCTGGATATTTGTAAAATTAGTGATATTAATTGACATTAAAATATTTAGGCGAGATACCTTTTTGGTTAACAAAGTTTTGAACGTTTTCTCAATATTCAACAATTATTTTAATTATGATTAAGATATTTATTAAATTATTTCAATATATACCTATAAAAAATAAATAGGACAAATGTTACTCTACCTATTATGCACTTAAAAATATAAAACAAAAAGTGTAATGGAGATGAACGAAACCTTTTATCCCTATTTAAAGCCCCCAGCTGAGCTTCCCAAAAAACAACCACTAAAAGAAATGCTTAACCTTTGAAAAGGCTTGCTCTTCCTCAATTTCTCATTTACTAAGGTGCTTCTTCTTCCCTTCTCTTGTGCTTTGATTTATATAATATACGTTAAATTTTGAGAGTTCAACTTTTTTATTTTTATCTTGTATTTAAATTGAACATACCAACTTTAACAATTTCGAAGTAATTTAAGAACATACAAATAAATCATAAATATAAATTTTCTTGTTTTACTCTTGAACCTGAAGTATGTTAAATAAATTAAAATATAGAAAATACATGTGTGTTCACTTTTACAGCTAAATACAATGCCTAAGTTGGGATTAGGGTCATTAATCCCCCTATAATAACTAAAGAAATTATAATAATGTATCAAGAATATCATAGATGTTTCTCTATCCCTTAATTGGAACTAGTTTATATCTTTTCCTCTTCTTTTCATTACATTACAAGTGGAGTTTTATGCCCTAATCTTGTCTAAGAATATTTTAAAACTTGCCTTCTTACGTTTAAGTATAGTATGTGACCATTATTCCTCCCAACAAAATGACTACATCTATATGTAATATAGATATTTTATAAATAGTTATGTAATATTATTTTCTAAAATTATTCATTCAAAGATTATACATCAATCTATTTTTATCTATCATTAATATTCCTAGAATTACTACACAACTCTTTCTTAAATCAACAAACAAATTGATTGAGAAATTCATCTCCAATAATGAAATAAATCAAGAAAAAATTAATAATAATAAAAAAATTCACTTTATGTTTATTTCGACTATAAAAAAGTCACTTTATAATATTAGTAAGAAAAATTCACATATTTTTTTGTGATTTATCCTACTTGTCACAAGCATATGTATTTTACAAATTATCACAAACCCAAGTTATTAATTTTTTATATTAATATCAAGTAAGTATTTTATAATTTTGTGTATTTGATGCATTATATAAAATTTATTCATCACAATAGTACATCTTTCTCAACAAATAATTATTTAGGATCTGTTTGGATTGACTTTTGACTTATGACTTATAAGTCAAAAGCCACAAGTTAGGATTTCTAACTTGTGACTTTTCGATTATTTTAACTTTATCCAAATACTTTAAAATTGCTAAAAAAACTATTTTGACTTAAAAACACCTAAATAAGTCAATCCAAACAGACACTAATAGTCAGAGTCAGGTAATTTTCCCTATTGAAATCATCGAGTAGTATGTGTAGAATTGTATATGGCAGTAGAATTGCAACTGCTTGGGGGTTTTCCATTAGCACAACGAATATATATAATTACATAATTACAATGGGCTTAAGCCCAGTAAACGTAAACCTAAACCTATTCTAACACTCCTCCTCAAGTTGGAGCATGAACATCGTGAATGCCCAGCTTGGATAAGAGAAATGAAAAGTTAGGATGAGACAGAGGTTTAGTAAACAGATCAGCTCGCTGGAGTTTTGTGGGAACGTAGTGAGTCGAGAGTTCGCGACGTCGTACACATTCCCGTACGATATGACAATCAATGTCGACATGCTTCATCCGCTCATGAAATACTGGATTAGCTGCGATATACAGGGCAGATTGGTTATCACAATATAACCTCGGAACTGAGGTAGTCGCGACTCCAAGACATCCGAGGATGTGTTGAATCCACCGAATCTCGTAGCAAGTGTCAGCCATGGCCCGGTACTCAGCTTCGGCGGAAGAACGAGATACTGTAGGCTGTTTCTTGGTCTTCCAAGAAATAGGAGATCTCCCCAACATAACAAAATACCCGCTGACAGACTTTCTGGAGAGTGGACATGTAGCCCAATCTGAGTCACAATAAGCCATAATCTGTAAGTTACTGTCTGCTCTGAGAAGAATGCCCTGACCTGGATGACCTTTGATGTAGCGTAGCACTCGCATAGCAGCATTGAGATGGTCAACTCTGGGCTCGTGCATAAATTGGGACAGGAGATGTACCGAATAAGCCAAGTCCGGACGCGTAATTGTCAAATAGATGAGACGACCAACCAACCGGCGATATTTGCTGGGATCGCGAATTGGTGCGCTGGTCGACGTGGCCAGGCCATGACCTGGAGACAAAGGAGTCGAGGCTGGTTTGCAGTCAGTGAGTCCGGCCTCCTGCAGAATTTCTAGTGCGTATTTGCGTTGGCACAGCACTAAACCAGTTGACGAACGGGCACATTCGATTCCCAAGAAATATTTTAAAGGCCCCAAATCCTTCAGCTGAAAGCAGTTGTGCAAATATTTTTTGAATGAAGCACATAGATTGAGGTTGTTACCTGTGACTAAGATGTCGTCTACGTAAATCAGGATGGCCAGAAAGTCAGCGCCGCGTCGGAAAATGAAGAGAGTATGATCCTTATGAGCTTGTTTGAAACCATAGCGCCTCAATGCAATTGTCAGTTTTGCAAACCAATTTCTGGGTGATTGGCGGAGACCATATAGAGATTTTTTCAGTCGACATACTTTGCCTGGGTGGGCATTCGAGTAACCTGGTGGAAGTCGCATGTAGACCTCTTCAGTAATATCCCCATGTAAAAAGGCGTTATTTACATCAAGTTGGTGAATCTCCCAATTCTTGGCAACGGCAACGGACAACAAAATTCGCACAGTTCCCATTCGGGCAACCGGAGCAAACGTATCCGTATAGTCTGTTCCAAATTCCTGATGATTTCCTAGAACAACCAGTCGTGCCTTGTCCCTTTCTTTAGATCCATCAGCATGGAATTTTGTCTTGTACACCCATTGACATCCTAGAGCTCGTCTACCGGCTGGAAGATCAGTCAACACCCAAGTCTGATTGTTTTCCAAAGCTCGAATTTCTGAGTGCATAGCCTCCCTCCAATTTGCAAATTTTACAGCATCCCGAAATGATCGGGGGACGTCTGTAGCAGAGAGTGCAGCCAAGAAACCACGATACCTGTCGTGCAATTTTTCATAATGAATGTAGTTAGTGATAGGGAACCGTGTACCTGAACGATGGGTGATCGAAGGGCGTGTAACGGGAGGTACGTGAGCGGCAGATTGACACACATATTCAGAAAGGTAACCGGGTGGATGGCGAACGCGACTTGACGTTCGAGCAGGTGGTGGACCTGCGTCTTCGTCGACGGGAGGGGGGGCTGTTGCAGGTTCTGTGGAGGCAGTGGAGTCGGGCTGTTGTGGCATATTGTTGGTCTGCTGATTAATGGTAACAGTGCTTGGGTTGGGCGACATGGTTGAGACAGTGACGAGAGAGTCTGCTGTTCGTTGGGCTGTTGGTGTGGCAGTGACGGGAAAATCTGCTGTTCTTGGGACTGTTGGTGTGTGTTGCGTGGGCTGCTGGTTGGTAGGTGTAGGTGCGAACGGAAATATCGTTTCATCAAACGCGATGTCACGCGTATGAAAGAAGCGATGAGTTTCCAAATCGTATACCCGCCAACCTTTCGTCCCGGAAGGATAACCTAGGAACATACATTTTATACTGCGAGGGGCGAATTTGTTGGGTGGACGCTGGATATTGCGGACAAAACAGAGACACCCGAAAACACGCAAGTGGGAAATATCTGGTGGAGTTGTATTTAGCATTTCGAATGGAGACTTGCCACCGAGGACACGGCTAGGTGTGCGATTAATGAGGTAAACTGCAGTACGGACACATTCCCCCCAAAATTCGACTGGTAGCGACGCTTGGAACATTAAGGAACGTGCCACGTTTAAAATGTGACGGTGTTTGCGCTCGACTCTCCCATTTTGTTGGGGGGTTCCGACACATGATGTTTGGACAAGGACGCCCATGTCGTGGTAGAACTGACGAAGAGGGTTATTCAAGAATTCGGTACCATTGTCAGATCGGATAATTTTTATAGTTTTATGGTATTGAGTTTGGATCAAGATAAAGAATTGTTTTAAGCAAGTTGTGACTTCACTTTTATCGCGTATGAGGTACACCCATATAGCTCTAGAGTAATCATCTACAATAGTCAAAAAATAATGTGACCCAGAAGATAGACAGGTAGAATAAGGACCCCATAAATCACAATGAATTAAATCAAAAATGGAAGCAACTTTATTAGAACTTGTAGGAAATTTTGAGCGAGTTTGCTTGGAATAAAAACAAATCTCACACGACTCCAATTGTTTGATATCTAAGGGGGTTTTATTAAAAGGAGGGGAACATAAAATTGTAGGAGATGGATGACCCAATCGCTTGTGCAACAACTCGACTTGGTCGACTCTAGAAGCGGACACGAAAGCTTGAGACTGGAACACGTATACCCCGTTACGAGCTGTACCCCGACCAATCTCCATTGTCGAAACACGGTCCTGTAACACGCAACAACAATCATCAAAAATCACACGACACTTGTTGGATTTAATCAGGCATCCAACAGAAATCAAGTTGCATTTCAGATTAGGGACGAACAACACATTTTTCAATATTAGATTGACAGAAATTTGTACGCTACCACAGTAATTTGCCACAACACGAGTGCCATCCGGGAGACCAATAGAACACTCAGGAACAGGTATAATATCATAAAGTGAGGAAAAATTACCCGTCATGTGATGTGAGGCACCACTATCAATTAACCAATCGGGTGACAAAGCATGAACCGTACCCGTGTTATTTCCTGATTGTGTAGGAGTATCAAGCATGTGCAGCAGTCGAGTCATTTGCTCAGTCGACAGTCCTGGAAAGTTGCCGCCTTGGCTGCTGCCTGTCGTGACTGCTGGTGAGTTTGGGCTGTCTGCGTGTGCAGCCATGCCACCGCTGCGACCTGAAGGTTGTTCGCGGCCAGACTGTAGACCACGACCTCCTCGACCCCCTCGTCCTCCCCCACGACCCCTTCTTCCTCCATTGGGAAAACCAATCAAAAGAAAACACCTTTCAGTGGAATGACCATTTTTCCCGCAATGAGTGCATTTGTATTTCGGAGGTGGTGTGGGTTGAGTTTCTACGGCGAATGCTAGTCCATCGGTCTGTTCATCACGGTTGCGCACAATCGACTTGTGTCTCTCCTCTTGAGAGACAAGATAGTAAGCTTCATTAAGAACGGGAAGTGGGCGGGTGCCGAAAATCTGGGAACGAGTGGATCCGAATTGTGTATCATCGAGTCCGAGAAGAAACGCATGTGTTTTCTCCTCCTCAAATCGAAGACGCATTTTCGCTGCTGCAGGACATATACACCCACAAGTTGGATCAATCGAACCATACAATTGGTTCCAAATAGTTATAAACTGATTGTAGTACGAGACTACAGATTGACCTTTTTGTCTCAACATTTGTAGATCGGACTTTAATTGCCACGATTTTGGAGCATTCGTGCCTCCGTACCTTGCCGTTATATCAGTCCATAATTCGTGGGCAATTTTGTGAGAGACGATACTTGGCTGAATTGTCTCGTCGGCACTGTTAAAAATCCATGAACATATAATTGAGTTGTTTGCTTTCCAGGCATCAAGTTCCAACTCGTTCGTGGGCTTTGGAAATCCCTTTTCATATAAAAAACCAATCTTGCTTCTGCCTTCGAGTGCGTTACAAACAGCTCGCTCCCAAACGTCAAAATTATCTCCCTTCAGTAGGTATTTAGTAAGAGAATTACTTGGTCCTTCAGACGGGTGCAAATAGTAGACGGAGCTTGGATCATGAATCGGTCGAATTTTCGCAGTGGAATCGACAGTCATGATTTTCTATTAAGTTGTTGGACTGTACAGATCAGAAGATCTGCGGAAATCAGGCAGATGGGCAGCGACGATATACTGCAGAAACGATGGTCGACAAATGGTCGACAACGGCGATGATCGACAATGACGATGGTCGACAACGACGATGGTCGACTCTCGGCTAGGATTTGATTCCTGGTCGAGGCTCTGATACCATGTAGAATTGTATATGGCAGTAGAATTGCAACTGCTTGGGGGTTTTCCATTAGCACAACGAATATATATAATTACATAATTACAATGGGCTTAAGCCCAGTAAACGTAAACCTAAACCTATTCTAACAGTATGCAGTTTATAGACGTCCTTTAATATTTTAATTTTTTGAAATTTGTTTTTGATAATTTACTTTCTTAAATCATTTCTAGACGTAAGAATAAAATAGAAAAAATATAATAAGATGTTAATTATTTGTCTTGTAAATTTGAAACGTATAAATACGTATTCCAATGGTATTCTACGTGGAAGAATTTCAGAATAATGTAACTGACAAACGGTAATCCAAATTAAATGATTTCTAAACCAAAATGGTCTATCAGAAGAAGCAGTACTGTTGTTGCAATAAAAGAAGCAGAGCTACCATTTTGGGTAAAAAAAATTTACATCCAATTTATTTCTATTAGGAGAGTCGATTGCTTTGGGAATTAAGATCTCTCAACCATTCACGAAATAAATTTAGAATATATATTTTTTTCAGATATTTTATTATAAAAAAAAGAAAAAGTAATATAAGCAGCCTATAAAATACAATAAAGGAAAAATAACTTAAATACACAACTATAAGTTTTGTATTCTCTAATTTTCCCTTCTTTTTTTTAATATTACATAATTCCCTTTTTTTTAATTCTAGTAGAAGTGTATAGATACATAACATTCTCTCTCCTATAATACACAATTCCCCAATATAATGCCTATTTTTTCTCCACTAAAACACTCAATCTTCTAAATCAGTTTTTGGATTTTAAATTATTAATTTTAATTAAAACACCCAATTTTGAAATTTTTTGAATTTCAAAATTCAAAAAATTTGAAATTTCAAAAAACTGGACAATTGCTCTCCCGTTCTTATTGTTCTTCTTACTCCATCACGTCTTCAGTTCTTCTTACTCCATCATCGTCTTTGTTCTTCCTAACCCAACATCTGTTATTAGTTTCTTTCTTTTCTTATTACTCCATCATCAGTTCTTCTTTTCTTCCTTTTTTTTGTTTTGGTTAATTGTTCTATTACATCATGGTAATGGATCCGTTAATTAATAGAAGGATATATGATTCGGACGATAAAATTGGAAAGAAAATAGAAAAAAGTCTTTCCATGATCCTATGAATCTTCAGAAGGATTCAAACAAAGATTCTGGCGAAACATCAAAATCAAAGGTTGTCAAAATACAACAAAAAAGAAAAAAGAAGCAGCAACCATTGTTGTCAGGCCTACATTGTTTCGGGCTTGTATTTTTTATACTTATTTTAAAATTGTTGTTGAAATTAGTAAAAATTTTAAGGAATCCAATATGTATCAAAAAATTATGAAAATTATTATCATGTATCAGACAATAGGTTTAATACATAAGTACTAAGTTGATTATAATGTTTAGTCTATGCTTTGATACATGAATTAGATGTGTATCATATGATTTCCTATGTATCAAGAGTTTTTGAAATATTTTATCATGTATCAGTGATTAATTTCAATAACTGCGCCATCAAGTGTGCTTGCTGATACATTTTGAATCAGTGTGTATAGTGTTTTAGACGATGCATTGATACATGAATTTGTTGTGTATTATAATATTTTCTATGTATCATGAGGTTTTGAAAATTGTTATAAGGTATCATTCAATAAGTTTAATAACTGCGCCATCAACTGTGCTTGATGATACATATATAATCATATTTAACAGGATGTTCATAAAAAATGTATTCAAAATAGATGATATAATCTTTGATTTTCAAAATTTGAAATTATTATCCAATTACGTGCTGAATTAATGCTGATTCTGTTACCGTAAATTAAGCTGATTTAGTTAACAAGTTTAATTGTTCCATTTTTCCCCCATTTTATTCTTAACAGTTTTTAAATTACCATGTATCATTTACCATGTATCACTAGAGTCTAAAGTATCACGCCACAACAATTTTAAGGGATTTTTAGTAAATACTAAATTTGTCGGGACAGAATGTAATTATTGAATTACACTATGGGATTCCTTAAATTTTTACTAAAATAAAATCAAGAGAACCTCCTTAGGCCTAACCGTAAGAGGTAGGTGGGTAACTGACTAAAATTATGCATGTATTAGTAAAATACGGCTTAATTATGAGTAAATTTATATATTATTATTTTATATAGATATTAGTTATTCTATTGATTATTTCGTATATAATAATATATAGATTTCATCATAACTTATAAATATATTATATTAATTTTAACAATTATTTTCTGTGTAACAATTATGTGATTTGGTCATTTACCTTATCATGGCGCCATAAATGCACTGCAAATCTGCAATACAGGAGGAGGAGCATTGATATTGAAGTTTGGCGGGAAAGAAAAGAATCACGTGAGGTGTACGTGGAATTTTTCTCTCCGTTAAAAGTAGGGAAACTTACATAAATATACTATAATAAAAAAATATTTACCATTTATAGCAATAATATTTTTACCTCACTTGATCACTTTTAATTCATTTAAAATACAAGTTTAATACATATTACAGATTTAACAAAGCATTGCTATAAATGGTAATAAACAAAAAGTATCGCTAAAATCAGTAATTATTTTTTAAAATGTATAAATTTATGTAATTTTTCCTTAAAAAGTAACTGACGGAATCTGGGTCATAAGTGTATCATTTTGCCAAAAGATGTGGACCATTGTTACTGCATACAAAAGAAGTAGGACCATTCTGCCAAAAATATTAGACTATCCAACATATTTTACAATTTCAAATCGGGCCATATCACAAAAGCCCAGCCCGAACCCAAGCCCAACTTACGATATGATAATTATAGGTGCTTCAGGTTTTACAGGCAAACACGTAATTAGAGAGGCTCTCAAATTCCTTAACACTAGGGAATTTGGCCGCGCTTCGCGCGGTCTTTAAAATAAATATTAAAGGATTACTTTTTTTAATTAATTCTATAGCTCTCTTTATTTTCAAACGTAATATTATCACTTTATTTTTTTTACTTATATATTAATTATGAATATCGTTTTGAGATGACGGTTGAAATGAAACTTAACAAATTTAACATCTATAATCTATTAAATGAGGGATAGTACATTATTAATCAATATGTCAAATGTCAATATATATTTTCTTAGTAATTTTTTTGTTTGGACATGTGGTTAATATGTCACTTTCTACATTTTATTGGAATATCAATGAGTTTGAATCTTTATATTACAACATATACTCCGATGTAATTTTTTTCTTGAATACATAAGAATTATATTATAAATAACTGAAAAATACTAATAAAATACATCTACACGTCTTGTTATCCTTTTTCATATTGATATGATAAAACTCATTTGAATATTTCATTTTTCAATCGTTTTTGTTCCTTTTTCAAATATACTATTTAAATTTGTATGATTTTTGCATGAATCACATCTATTGGTATTTTAGATTCTTTAGCTACACCTATATCAAAGATAATTGTTATCATTTGTCAAATTTGTTTTTTAAGGATGTTATCCAAAATGTTACGCTATTATTAAATTTCAATATAATCAACCTCGAATGAGAATATGTTTTTTCAAAAAAATTATTAACTCGTTTACTATATTTTAATCTATATCTTTTATATGAAATATAAAGATAAAAGATTCATATAAACTACGTAAAAATATTTGATAGATAATAAACATCTTCACATATTATGTGTATAGAATAATAAAATTCAAAAGTTAATTAAATTGAATACTCTGATAATATGTTTCATTTCAAATATATTTCTTGCATTCTCAAATCAATGATTG
>NC_028638.1:54763648-54857046 GCF_001406875.1 Solanum pennellii
AAATATGAAATTGTAAAAATAAATAAAAGAGGAAAAGAATAAATATAAAAACGAATAAAGGAGATGAAAGAAATAATTTTATATTATATATAACTATAACTTTTATGGATTGAATAAGTAATAAATATTTTAACAAAATCATAATGTGTTTTTAAATTGAAATAACAATAAATGTTGCCATAAAGTCTAAAGATAGCAATTCAACAAATAATTCTTTATAACAATTTCAAATTTGAGGAGTGAGTAATTTTTAAAAAAAATTGATTTAAAATCTATTTAATTTGGGTAATTAATGTGATGTTAGTGGGCTGAGTTGTAAATGGGTTGGACTGCATTTTTTGGGCTATAACTGAGCAAGTAATTAGTTATAGTATTTAGTGTGATGTTTTTACTCATTTATGTATTTGTTTTGAGATAAAAATAAAAAATAAATCAGAAAAAGATAAAAATAGATATTGGCAAATGCTGGCCATTGGAGGGCGCCACATCAGCGGATCAAGATTCAGATTTATATATATATATAGATTCCTTCTTCACCATTGAAGAACTTCGCCATTGCAGGCCGTAACACTTCCAAACTTTCACAGGCTTTGCAATGGGCCTCCGGTCCGAACCCGCCACCCGAAATCCCGATCCTCACCGCCGACACCACCGACTCGGCTTCACTTCGTCACCTCGCTTCCCGGACTAAGATCATCCTCAACTGTGTCGGACCATTTCGTCTTTATGGAGAACCGGTTGTTGAGGCATGTGTTGATTCCGGGTGCGATTACTTGGATATATGTGGAGAACCGGAGTTTATGGAGAGGATGGAGGTGAAGTACCATGATAAGGCTGTGGAGAATGGATCGTTAGTTGTTTCGGCTTGTGGATTTGATTCTATTCCTGCTGAATTAGGCTGGATGTTCAATTCGAGACAGTGGATGCCGCCGGCAATATTTAGTACGGTTGAGGCCTACATTAGTCTAGAATCAGACAAGAGAATTGTTGGAAATTTGGGGACGTACGAGTCAGCGGTGCTTAGTGTGGCAAACGCAGACATATTGCAGGAATTGAGACGCTCCAGACCCAAGAAGCCTCGTCCTGAGGTAAGTTCCTATCACCTTCTCTCTATTGCTCATTACTTTCTATTTTATGGCTCTAAGGTAAAATGGAAATATTTATTTTGATACTAGTATATGATTTATATACTCGTGAGTCGTGTCTATCAATGCTGTATGAAAATATAGTCAAACTTTTAACTTAGTTAGATTGGAAAGAATTCGAATATCCGACAACTACATAATCCCACAAGTGAGAGGTTAGAGTGTACGCAGATCTAACCACTACCTTAGAGAGTTTGTTTCCGGATGACCCTCAGCTCAATTGCAACAATTTCAGGTTCAAAGAAGTAGAAAACAATGACAAAACATAACAACTAATAAGAGAGATAATATAAAGCCTGAAGAAAGATTACAAACAACAAGAAGATAGTGCAGTAGCCAAAACCTTGTAAACAAATGATGATAGCTATTGGAAGGCTCAGTTCAATCACATATGTTAAATGCTTGCGTAACTATTTTAGCTTCACTACTTTTTTCTTTTACTGGTGAAATGTTGTATGTTAACAAGCAATTGGTCTTTAAAGCTTAGAGGTCGATTAGTCATTATGTGTTTGAAGGTGCAACTTTTAGTCAATGTCCACAGTGAATTATGTTAAAGCCATTTTCTCATTTTGTAGAATGTTTACACTTTTATAATCTTACATTTGGACTTTGAGAACCCACTGTTGACATCGATGAGTATATGGTAGGGATTCATAAATAAACCTTCTGATGGATCTCATGAATGCATGTATCATAGGGACTCATAAACCGTATGGTTGATTTCTGGTTGAATGAATGAGTAAATGATGGGGATTTATCATACCAAATGATAGAGATTCATTTTTAGATGGACTCTTTACACTTGATTACCTGCAATATGTGCTAGCTTTTACATTCCTCAAAGCCATACATATGTAGCATGCAGGTGTGGGGACAAGCGGACGGAGAGCATTCATGTTTTCTTGAATAACACATCAGATCTGTGAAACATAGTATTTTCTTGTTTGTTTCAGATTCCTGGTACTTTTCCTAAAGGTCCATTGGTAAATCACCTAAAGGAAATTGGGCTTTGGGCTGTAAAGTTGCCATCAGCAGATGCAACTGTGGTACGGAGAACACTTTCATGTTTGGCTGAAGATTCTCGTGGTTTACCCGGTGTTAATGAAAGCACCGAACAGATTGAGAGGAGAGAGGCATATTGGTCTACAATAAAGCCAGCTCACTTTGGTATGAAGATAGCTTCGAAATCTCTGTTAGGCGTTGTTCGTTACATTACAGTTGGCAAGTTCATTGCTCTATTTGGTAAAAGTGATATAGGGAGGTGGCTGCTTTTGAACTTCCCTTCAGTGTTCAGTCTTGGATTTTTCAGGAAAAAAGGTCCAACTGAGGATGAAGTGGCAAGTGCTTCCTTTAAGATGTGGTTTGTCGGACAGGGTTTTAGTGATGGCAGCCGTGCTTCACAAAGAAACAGGAAACCTGATATGGAGATAATTACAAGAGTAATGGGACCTGAGATTGGTTATTCGACAACTCCAATCATTCTAGTCCAGTGTGCCCTAATGTTGCTCAAGGAACGAGGCAATCTTCCAAAAGGCGGTGTTTTCCCTCCTGGGATTGTGTTTGGCCCGACTGACCTCCAAGACAGGCTTCAAGAGAATGGAATATCTTTTGATGTTATTCCAAAGAAAACTGTCTAACGAAATCATAGTTCCCTTCAGTTCCAGTCATAATGAAAATCTTTTGATGTTATTTACCTTTCCAGGCTAACTCTAGAATCCTTGGCCGGCCGTTATTCTTTTTCTTCTTTAATGTTCTTAGCTGACTGGATCAGCTTTATTTTGTTTGAAAATTTGTTAGGTTTGTCGAGTCCTGTGTATCTTGATTTCTGGCTGACCGGAGCAAAAGTTGGAGATAAAGCTCTACTTTGTAGTATAGATCTCAAGTAGCATGGCAATAAAGTTGATTCTAGATCTCTATGAAGCTAACATGGAATCTAGTTGAATAAATGGAACATTTATCCCACTCCTACACCACTTGGGAGAAATAATATGTGAACTGGCTTTGCAGAGTTGATAATTGAATCAGACATCCTGATGAGTGATGACTGGTGCAAATCGATGAGCTGATGCTTTGTAAAGATTAAAGGCATGGTCCCAATTACTTGCTGACATCTGCTAAGTCAAATTCAGAAGAAAAGATAAAAGAAACAGTTTTGTACAATTAGGTATTTAAACACTTGCATATGCTTGTTTGGTTGAGGAACAATCAAGGAATTAATTTTAGTATCTGTATCATATCACAAAACTGATGTATTGAGTAATATAAGCAAACAATTTGATTATCTTGATTGGACTTGGCAGCCAATCTTATTACCTGTTAAGTTATTTCTTGTAAGAAGAGGAAAAACCCATTAGGTGAGATTAAACATTCCAAACTTTGAGCTTGAGCATTTCAATTAATTGTCCAACAACTTCTTCTGATGTACCACCAATTTCCCAAGCCCGTTTGGCCTCTTCGCCCACCTTCTGAGCCATGGACCTCAACTTGTGATCTTGCATTAGCTCTTCAATCTTCTCCTCAATCTCTTCCGACTTCACCAATCTCTCGCCCAGCCAACCCCAATGTTTTGGCCACAACCCCAACCCTGCCTTCTCCATCACCTCTGCGTTAAACCTTTGGTCCCCGTTAAGTGTCCATGCAAGCATTGGTACTCCTCTCTGAGCTGCTTCCATCGTCGAATTCCAACCACAGTGGCTAAAGAATCCTCCTATTGCATGATGTGTTAAAATTTCTTCCTGTTTCACCCACTCTTTAACAACTATCCCCTGTTTCTTCTCTTCAATTTTTTCGAGGAGTGAATGTCCTACCAATTCTTTCAGCTCTGTTTCCTCTGCTTTATCAACTTTGACGGACTTCAATACCCAAAGGAACTTTTGCTTGCTCTTTAACAATCCCTCTCCTATTTCTTTTATTTGGTCCTTTGACATAGCTGTTCTACTTCCAAAGCTAACATATACAACTGATCTGGCAGGTTGTTCATCTAACCAAGAAAGGGAAGAGCATTTTCCAGGGTCTTCGTAATGCTTGAAAGGTCCAATTGGCAGAAACTGAGGATGAGTAATAGAGGTCTTGCCACTGTTGAGGGCTTCAATTGTCTCAGCCTCAAACCAATGGAACGTATTGGAAACAACACCTTTAATTCTGGAGATAGCTCGAGCGTTTGAGATCATTTGAGTTGTGAAGAGATTCTGTGGGTTGAAAAAAGGAGGGGGGATGTTCGATATTGAAAATGAGGGTAGACCATGAAGCTTCAAGTTCACACAACTGCTTTCAAGAGTCAAGTGAGGTAGGTGGGTAATAAGAGAAAAAAATCTAGCAGAAGTTGTACTTAAGATGTAGTAGGATATAGACAATGATGGATGATCAGCAAGCTGATCAACGCACGTTGCAGCAGCAATGTCAAGAAAAAGAGCGGAGATGGGTGGAGATAATGAAGATAGAAGAGGAGGAAGAAGATGAACAGAGCGAATGATAGCTTCAAACTGGAGAAAGAAGGGATCACCATGAGGATTGGACGATAGGAGGGGAACGACTTGAAAATCAAGGCGTTGAATGTGTGGATGCGCAGAAAAGAAGCTATTCAAATGTTTAGATTCAGCGGCAGAGACAGTAGGCTGGGCAGTGAGTAAAGTGACCTTACAATTACGAGAAGCTAACATGGCAGCGAGGCGAAGGAATGGCATCAAATGCCCCATTCCAGCACTTGGAAGTAGAGCGATATGAGGTTCCATCTTTCAAAATCTATCTACTGAACTTTGTTGAGTCTCGTTTAAGAACGGCGTTGATATAGTTTCTAAATTCCTGAAAATCTATCTGTTTGTTTGGAGAAAACTGGTCTCTTTACTTATTTGTTCTACATTCTACCTAACACAATTAACAACTACTGGTCGTCTGGTCCAAGATTTGTGCGAGTTAGGTTTCATTTAAGTTGTCAACTATCAGTAGTAGTTGTTTGGTTTCATTTAAGTTGTCAACTACCACTGGTATTTATTTGAAAACTGCTGCTACATATGGTACCGTTGGATGATGAATGCACATATTTTTTCATACGCCTACTAAAAATGATATGTTGATTACATATCTTTTTTACAAATTTATGTAAATGCTAACTCAAATATTTACGTATACCATGCAATTAAATTAGAAAAACAGGAGTTATGATCAATATGGAATAGAGTGTCCACTATAAACGCGGCAATACTCATAATTTAAAGGTAAGAAAATAATCGAATGAATATAAACACATTTCCCTTTGTCATGTTTACTTTTCTATATTGGACTTGGCACTCCTTTAAAAATAATTTATAAAATGTAAGTTTTATCATATTCATATCACTCCAAATTATTACTCGTTTTAGGAAATGAATTGAGAATAAATACAAAGGTTAAATTGGCATAAAATAATAAGTTATTACTTGATTTTCAAACTGAACAAACAAAATAGTTATCTATTTTCTTATTAGGGAAAATTATGCGGTTAAGTAAACATCATAGACGACTAACATTATATATTAATTAGCTGATTTCGAGTTTGTATAATTCGCCACATCTGTATATGTATAATTCGGCAAAATATACAAACATATGTATAATATACAATTATCTAATCGATATATACATACAATTCACCTCTCTCTCACCCTCTGCCCTCTCTCGCTCACCTCTCTCCTTCCTCTCCTAGTCTTGCTCGCCTCTCTCCTCATTCTCTCAATCTCGCTTGCCATATATACAAATACATATGTATATTATTTAACCGATATACATATACAATTATCTCTCTCCCACTTTTTGCCTTCTCTCAGCCCCTGCCTAAAACATGTAGCTACAAATTGTAATTATCATACTATAGCTATAGAAAATAATTCGGAGTTTCCCAATTTAGTCTAGTGGACGAAAGGGTTTAGTAATATACTAATAAGTTTCTCATGTTTTATCGCATCTAAATAAAGAAGAAGGATGTCCGAAATGTAGTTGGGCTTAAGATGGGATTGACCCAAATTGAACGCGGTCTTGACGGCGTCGTTCCGTTTTTCCTTGTCCAGTCCAGTTCAATCCTCGGCTGAATTTCCATTTCCGCCTCTGAGTAGCAGTGAGGTAAGTGAGAGAAGAATCACATGCAATGAGCGCCTGCAAAACCCTAGTTCGCTCTTCAATCTCCTTTTTTCAGTTTCAAACGCGAAACAGCTACCAGAGAAGTTTCTCTTCTCACATTTCATCCAAATTTTCTTTTTTCCGGCCGCTGCCTCTACTCTCTCGTAATCCAGGTACCTATTTTGTAATGTTTGCTTAATGATACAAGCAGGTAATTCAATGTTTATACGCTTCTGTATTAACCTTGTTCTCTATCTCTATCGTGTCTCGTTTTGAAATTTGTGAGTAGCATTCAGAATCGAACCGTGTAGAGATCCTTCAAGACGATATGGCAGCACTCAAGGAGCAATTTCACTGGAAACGTCAGAGGAAATGGCAGTTCCCCGTGTTGCCGTTGAATGTCCGGAGGAAAAATCCAAAGACACAGTAGAGGAGTTACTGTACAACAAAGATGATGTCTCAAAGCTGATGAAAATGGAACGCAGGCTTGATACCGAAGGCCTGGGTCATCAGAACCGTTGGTTTCCATATTTGGATAAAGTTAAGGCGGGAAGTATGTATTTGAGTAGTTCGGAGATATTGGAAGCAGTGACCCCGTATATCATGGATTCGAGGAAAGAGAGGTTTCGCCATGCGGTAAAGAATCGGACATATTCAGTATGTTTGGTAGTTGAAGGTTTGAGTGATTTTGGCAATGTGTCAGCTACATTTCGCTCAGCTGATGCACTGGGCATTCAATCAGTCCATGTTGTAGCTTGTGATAGCTCAAAAAGGTGCTCAGAACTTTAGGTGAAAATATCTTTTTGTTTCTCACCATGCTCATTGCTTGATATTGATTGATAATTGTCAGATTTAGTAGTATCTGTTTGTGTTACAAATGTACTTTTAACAAATACATGATGTACAATAATGTGTTTGAGGCAACACGCTTGACTTAATCCAATAACTTCCCTTCATTTGGCAAGTTAAAAAAGGAGAATGTTTGATCCGGCTCACGGATATAATCAGCGGGAGAAAAAAAGCATTTTGTGGTTTACTTAATCGTCATGTTGATTAAAGGTTTAGTGCAAAGATTTCCAGTTTTGGTTTACTGGCTTAACTACAAAAGAGAACCTGTCAGAGCTCCAACATTTTTGGTTGATTTTTTAGTTTTGCAGGAAGAGAGTAGTATTTATAGGCTAATTAGCTTTGTTGAGCATTGTTTGTGCAAGTGCCTTCATAGTTACTATCTGCCTACAGATACAGGGAGAATCGACATGTCAGCATGGGAGCTGAGAAATGGTTGGATATCGAACTATGGGATTCTGTTCATGAGTGCTTCACAGTTTTGAAATCACGTGGTTATCGCATTGCGACAACACATCTTGGAATGGACACGGTATAGTGATGCTCTTTTATTTCTGATACTGCATTGCCGGTGTGAAAATTGGTATGCTCATTTTTGTGTTTCTTTTTTAATTGCTTTCTCTAGATGTTTATTTAATGTTGTCTTTCTGTTGTAGGTTTCTGTGTATGATATGGACTGGTCATGCCCAACTGCAATTGTTGTGGGAAATGAACTTAGGTAGGTAATATATTCTCTACTGACCTGGTTCAAGAATAGTTATTCAGCTTTGACCCGATTCCTACCTGCTGGCAGGGAACACTATATTTTGTCACATGTACGCTGTAATCATTAGAATATTCGGCCAGTCTTATGTTAGACTTTTAAATCAGTTTCTTTCTTGTTTTCTTGGTTCTCTATTTTTATAATTCTCTGTGCCGAAGATCTTATTCTATTTCCTTGTTAAAGCAGAGATAATAGGAATTTTGCTTCTTTGCAAGTTTTTTTTGCATGGATGGACTATGATTAATTTTTCTGAGATGGACCACAACCAGATAAGATATTTTTGTTTGTAGGGGAATAAGTGACGAGGCTCTTGAATCATCAGACTTGCACTGCAGTATTCCAATGAAAGGCATGGTAGACTCGTTCAATGTTTCTGTTGCTGCTGGCCTTCTTATGCACCACGCCGTCTGTGACAGAACTTCTCGCTTGGTGCGTTCTCTGTTGTACTGCTGAACATTCACTTAATTCTTATTTCATACTATTTCTGTCCCTTTCTAATTTTCTTCTCCTCTGATGGAGGGGAGCATGGATCATAAGATTGCAGTACATCCAATGTAAAGGAGAAACTATAGAATATATGCGCTAGGATTACTCTTCTTATTTTGTGTGATACACGCATTGCTCTGTTTTTTCTCTATTGTCATAACAATTGAGTTCCCACACTTCTCCTATGGTGTTAAATCTTTTGAACCTGTTCCAAATTTGGTTGTTGACATCAACCTATTGTACTTCGGAAAATTCTGAACTTTGGTGGTGTGCCTTCTGTGGTCAATGAAGGTCACTGCGTATTTGATCTTAGTTGCTTAAAATCTCTTTCCTGTACAAGCATCTAGCCATCTTCTATTCATGATCTCAAAGATTCAACTCACACGGTTGGTTTTCTCTGTTCTATTAAAAGGGATGCCATGGGGATCTAACTCGTGAGGAAAGCCGAATCTTGCTAGCAGAGTTTTCTTTGCGCCACAATGATAATGCAATTAGAATTGCTCAAGAATATGCAGAAAGAAAGATAGCTGACCTTAAATCAAAGCTTTGAGTAAGCAGTTTCCCTTTTCATTATTCGTCAGGTCTTCCATGTATATGCCCAGACATTTCAACAACTGAAAAGCTGAGTGTTTGGGTTTCGTTCTGGTGCAGCTTATGTATAGTAAAATTTCACTCCTGTTCTTTTTTTTTCTTACATCATATTTAAGTATCAATGGTTTCACGGTTTATTGTATTTATTAATTTCATAGAGAATCGCTCATGTTTAGGGGTTAATGTGTTTGAACTATATCACCATTTTTGAAAGACTTAATAACATATTTGTTGCCTATTTTCTTTTTTCGAGAATACTTTAGCTAACCTCTCAAATAAAATAAGCTAAACGATTGGTGAAGGAAAAAAAAAAAGAAGCATATCTTGGCTAAGGCTCCAGTAAATAAGAAAGGATAACTAAGGGTGTGTTTGGTACGAAGGAAAATGTTTTCCTAGAAAATGTTTTCTTGGAAAACAAGTAGATTTTGGACTTATTTTCTCATGTTTGGTTGAGGCAAAAGTTTTGGAAAATGTTTTCCTTAATTTTTGAAGGGAAGTCATTTTCTTTAATTTTGAGGAAAATGAGTGGATTTGGAAAACATTTTCCAAAACTTTTGCCTCAACCAAACATGAGAAAATTAGAAAACATTTTCATACCAAACACTCTTAACTCATTTTTGTAAGGAAACGGAATGCCTCACTGACCAACATTCAAACCGGCCGCGTCTCCAGGGCTCCGTGGAATTAACCATGGTGCACCCGCCTTAAAATAGCGGAATCCGATGGGTACAGCTAGTCGAATTCGCAGAACGATATCCGGGAACCACGGCAAAAAAAAAATGAAAACACGAGAACATAAATATAACATTTTTCAGAAGATTCCCTTTGTTCATAAAACATAAAATTCCTATAGTTATTGGGGACCCTGACAAGTAGAAAGAAGAATTATCCATACAAAAAGGGAAAAAAAGAAAAAAGGTTTTCTATGTTTTACCAACACAGGTTTTACCGTTGATCACTTGAACTCAAATATAATACAATGATCAGGGTTAAAAGCAGAAAAAAGAGAAATCCTACTCAATCAAATTTGAAGTATCAGTTGTTTGTATGGTTGTTTTTGTGTGTTGCAAATTCAAATCCTCCCCGGGCTTCTTCAGTTCATGGGACCGGATGAACTCTTCAATTTTAGCCTTCAACTCGGTGTCGGGAATCAACATGTCCGCAGTCAGATGAGACCGGTTAAATGGATCCGTCTGTAAACCAGTAGAAACACGTGAAAAATTGCAATGTTCCTCATAAGTGGAAAGAAAGACACCAAGAAACAGAGGCTTACACTATCACTAAGAAGGTGCCGCTGAATGACAGGCCGGTCAACTGTTATCCTCGAAGAAGGAAGAATGACAGGATCCTTCATTAAAGTATACTGCAAATCGAACAAAGATAGGTCAAAATACAGATGCTATCTATCTCTCGTGAATTAGGAGCTACTTGATTCGACACTTGAGTTAAAAAGGCGATACTTACTTGGATTGGATCAAGGAATTCATCGGGAATGTCTCCAAGAGCAGCCTCAGCATCCATTGCTTCTGAAGCTGCAATCTTGGCCTTTGCACCAAGGTCGATGAACTCTTGTATGATCCTCATATCTTCACCAATTCTTCTAAGGACATCAGCTGCAGCACTAAATATCTGGTGCAAATCCAACTTGTTAAACCAAGCTCAATCAGAGAAATTAATTTAAGGAAGCAATTAACTTGAAGAGTAAAAACCTGATCACTGTACGATCGGCCATCTCTTATAATTGCAGCTGGAAAGATTTTCTCCTTATCTCCTCTCGCTAAATGCACATATATTTTCACAATCTTCACATGCATTACAAAAGAAATGTAAAACTTCTGCATAAGTATCTTCCTCTTGATTCTAGGAAGGATAATATGGAGGACACACTAACCAAAAAGAAAATGCTTGCGACTTCACGGAACAGAGAATTACCAAGACAAAGTGAAAACTTGAGACAAAAAAAGCTAAATAATAAGGAAATGCATTTTTGTTTCTGTCAGAAAGAAGAGAACAACCGGACAGAGCTTTGACAATATTCAGAGCAGAGACCCCATCAACAATCATACTAGATTTTGTTAAAAACAATGATACTACAGGAAATACAACGGCTCAAGCAACACTGTGAGCAAATGATATTTGGTGCTAAAATATGCAACAAATTACTTGCTTTAGATTCTTGAACAGATAACTGATGAGCCGTGAAATTACAGCTCATTTGGCATCAGCTGCATAGACTATAGGTGTCCTCACTCCTCAATGCATGATTAGCTACTATTTTTATGTTTGTTTTGTTTGATTTCAGGGAAATGGGCCTAAGATGCCAAAAAGGAGCAAAAGATTGCAAAAAGGAGCAGAACACAGAAAAACCCTAATATGCAGCCTGTGGAACCAGACTGCGGGTACACATGCAAATGAAATACTCCCTCGGTTTCAAAAAGATTCACCTCCTTTCCTTTCCTTTTTAGTCTATTTCAAAAAGAATGACCTCTTTCTTTTTTTGTAACATTTTAATTTCACCTTTCCACGTGGCATGAAGAATAAAGTGCAACTTTATAAAATTGACATAACTTTAATCTAGGACCACAAGATTCAAAAGTCTCTTTTTTATTCTTAAACTCCGTGCCAAGTCAAACCGAGTCTTTCTTTGTGAAATGAAGGGAGTATAATAGATGCTTGACAAATGCAGCAACCCAAATCCGACTCGAAAATAAGTTGAGATTAGGAAAATAAATTGATGTCTTGAGCTTTAAAAAGGAAAGTCAGCCCGTCTTTTATGGTGCAGTTAATTTCGCTAATTGGGTCGAAAGGATTTAGTGAAAATATTCAAATCACCATTTTGCATATTTAAGCATTAAAATGAGTTCAAGTGAAGACCAGTGTTATCAAAGGCGCGCTTAAGCCCCGAAGCGAGGCTCAAGACGTGTTGAGTGTTTCGCCTCGCTTTATGTGAGCTTCAGTGTTGTCATCAAGGTTCTAAGACAAACTTTTCCTTGATAATGAGTCTCTTATGAAGAATTGACACAAAGCAATTGATACTTCACTTCATAACTAAAAAAATTCAACTTCATTGGTCATATACTTGTCATAATGTTTATAATTACTCCATTCGTTTCAAAAAGAATAACATCCTTTCCTTTTTAATCTGTTTCAAAAACCTCTTTCCTTTTTTGGTAACATTTTAATTTCAGCTTTCCATGTGGCATTTTAAAAATACAAGATTGAAGGGCATTTTAATACATTTTACATAACTTTAATTTAGGACCACAAGATTCAAAAGTCTTTTTTATTTTCTAAAACTCCGTGCCAAGTCAAATCATGTCACTCTTTCTGTTTCTGAAATAGAGGGAGTTTAATTTTGGACTAAACATATATGTTTGTATTTTTTTCTCCCTTTGCGCCTTCTCTAATTAAAGCCCACGCTTTATTTGCGCTTTGCGTTTAAAACCCACACGGACCTTAGAGCTTTTTTGCGCTTTTCGCCTTTGATAACACTGATAAAGACAAAATTTGCACTACTCCCTCTTTGGAAACACAAGCGTAGCCCCCTTTAACTATTGAATCAAATCCATATGTCAAACTTTTAATGTTTAAGTTATTTCCCCGTTTCCCTCAAGGAATTTGGACTTTATTCTCTGTGAAAATTATGCACTGCATGTTATGGGTAGTGGCAAGGTCCGCATACACTATACCATCCCCGACCCCACTTAGTGAGATTCCACTAGGTATGTTGTTGTATGCAATACATGTTATTTTTAATACACCAAACCAAAGACAACATTAGAAATAATCACAACAATGCAAGCAATACTAATGCATCATATTTAGCATTTTTTTTTATAATGCTACCAAACGACACGTTAATGGTATAATTGGGTGTATCAACAACACCACCTATATTTTTGTTAGGCATAATACATAAATGTACCCTTTAACTTTGCTTCATTTTACATTTATGTCCTCCAACTTTGAGTATGCACAAATAGACACTAAGTTTAAAGTTGAACAAGTAGACACATGAGTCATATGTGGCATGATACATGTAGGAAACCACATAGGACACAAATTGATACGTAGGATGCCGCGTAATACGTGTGTTTTTTAAGTGCCCATTTGTGCACTTCCAAAGTTGGAGGGTATAAATGTGAAATGAATCCAAATTAAAGGGCATATTTATGTATTATGCCATTTTATTAATTGGATAATTACCCCGACTCTCTACCCTTTCGACTTAAATACAAAACTTTTGTCTAGAGCAGGGTTCAAACTCTTCAAAATATGCTGACTATTGAAATTTAAAATATGCTGGGAAGACTCAAAAGGAAATATGTCTGATTAAAATCAGAACAAAATAATTCAATTAATCTCAAACTCATTTTGACATCCCACAAATCAAGTGATCCTCTTTTCGTATCCAGTCTTTTAAATTTTTTGTTGAAGTTAATATATCATGTTTCAAGCAAACTCAACATAATCTATTCACACTTTCTACGCTTAGTAATTGTGCAATTAAAAGTAGGTTCCCTCTATTGGGATGTGGGGATATTAGAAACAAGGACTGTTGGAGATGAGGCAATGAGGCCAATTTAGGTTAAAAGAAGAAGCAATCTAGCGAAGGACAGAGAAGTAGAATTAAGGGACATTCATGTCATCTGGTCTAAGTTATCTGCCACAGGCAATATCAACATACATAAGTAGCTTCATTCACCTGTTTCAGCAACTCTTTCGGGCGGAATTCATACTTTTCAGGATCTTTCAAGCTAAGAGATTTTCTTTGTGGGCCCACCAGCTGTAGTAAGAAGTAATTTAACATGCTAGCAACTCTTTCCACCTGGAAAACCAATTTGAGAAAAATTAAGGGAAACGATTAAAACCCACAAGTTCAGACCATAATATGATAGAACAACAATTGATATTGAATAGTGAACATACCATCTCAGGAAGAAGAAAAGGGACAGTAATTTGTTCTGAAGTAAATGCTAACAGGCTCACATCTTCATTTGCCAGCTTCATATCAATTCGAATTATCTAAAACAACCAGCATATTTCAATAAAACTCTGAACATATTACATAACTTTAGTAAATATAAACACTTTAGGATATAAAACTGACATTCTCTTGTGAATGGAACAGACGGGTTCTCTCCTGCCTTTCTTGAGCTGGTCTTTGCTCCCATTCCGCTGTGTTAGACATTTCAGCTTCCAGCTCTTTTAGTTCAAGAATTTTATTAAGACTTTCATCGAGAAGATAAATGCTATCATTAATTAAGAAGTTCAAGAAATTCAAATAAACACCCTTCTCCTCCTCCTTGGCAATCTGCAATATTGAAGTTACAGATGGAGTGTTATTGGAGAGTAGTTCAAGCATTGTGTTATAAAATGTTCAGAGCAAAATATCACCCAAAATGATAAAAACTCCAACCTGTCTCCATGCATTCCGGTGACTTGGAACTTGCCAAAGATATTCAAGTAGTTCAGCAATGTTGTGGCGGATATTAAATTTATCATAGAACTGCAGACACAGAGATGTTTCATTTAAAAAGCACACAGTGGAAGTCTCTACCATCAAGTAGGATGCATTAGAAAAAATAATGCATGCATTAGGCTTGTGTACTACTAATACTTTGTTTGGTACACTCTTCTTAAAAAAAATTTGAAGACACGGACCAGCATTCAACCTCTTAATGGTGAAACAAGTATCACCATATAACCAAGAAAACCCGAAACCTCAGACTTTCCCACCAAAAAATAGGAAAAAGAAAATCTGATGACATAACCCGGCATTCAGACCTCTTCATGCTGAAATAACACCAGAGAACCAATAAAAGTATTTGAGACCTCTGGAAAAAGAGTACTGTTCAACAGCCATACTTCAATATATATACCTTCTTTAACTTCGAAGTTCAAAATTCCTTCAAAAAAGCCCTTTTGAGGAATCGTTGATAAGACTATCTACTAAGAACTGCGTTTGGTAAGCCCTTCTTTTACTATAATTTTAGGCTGATAAGTTGGTAAGCATATGTGAAGAGTCATGGAGAAGCACACCTACAAACATAGTTTCTTGGAGGATATCTACTTTGCAATAGACTCTTCCTAAAATGTCACACTAGTTGTTCTATGAGAAATATTTTATAAATTTTTATGAGAGGAATATTGATTACTTTTCAGAGACAACAGGGGGGAATTGGATTATTGGTTACAGTAAAAATTGCGCTCATACTACCGCCAACTTGGCAGAACTTCTAGCAATCTTCCATGGGCTACAAATAGCAGGGGAGAAAAATCTCCAAGCTTTGGAGATCAACACTGACTCAGAAGAAGCTATGACCATGATAACTAATGGCCATTTAACATATAATAAAATGATACTTGGATGCAGGTTACATATGCAGCAGTGGGGGGCACCAGTTCTCAGAAATGTATGCAGGGAGCAGAAAAGGGTAGCCTATGTGCTGGCAAGAAATGCATTTTTTGAACCAAGGTTTTTGGCAGTTCCTCCAGTGTATGACACTTCAGGAACTACTTCAGCTAGGATATTTCTGTTTGTAATATTTACAATTATGGCAAGCTGTTGGCTCCACTATCATCAAATTATGCATCCCCGAACTAATCATGTTGCCAGTTATTACTTAATTCACATATCATGCATCCTTCTACATAAAATTTAGGGTCTGACACATTACTGACAACCCTCGAGAACAAGTATATATATTTTGACACTCCAGCAGATCCGAAGAATCTCCACTTTGAGAAGGTAATGATGAGCAGGAGGACGATCAGAAAGCAAAAAACTAGCATCAGATATCACTTCTTCCTGAGCAAGGGGACTTTATAGGAAAAGTTTCACTTCTCAAAACACATATCATCTGATAAAGCACAAAAGCATTACCTGTGTGTGTGAACCTGTAAATTCAATGTCAACATAAAGCTTCAAAAGATTTTTCACAAGGTACTCCAGAGAGAGTTGATGCCCCTCAAACAAAGTAGACGTTGCAGTAGAGCCGCTGTATAAAAAGTTCACTTAGAGAGAGAGGCAACAGCAACTAGATCCCCAGCACACACAGACACAAATAATAGTAGACATAATTTTGAAAAATGCAATATCGCAAATGATCATATTTGAATCACCTTCTGCGGGGCATCCAACAGTTCAGGACTTCAACCATCTTCGCTCTAAGGTAAGGGTTTCTGATATATTCTGGACTTGCCATGAACATGATAATGAAATTCATGAAGTCATCCTGTCAAGCAACGCAAAAAGATGATTGCATATGAAAAAGGAACACATGAAGAACAAGAATATGAATGGACATAAAAAGATCACAACTAAACCTACCAGCAAGACACCATCCAAAGCTCTGGGAATTCGAGAAGCAAAAATTAGCAGCTCCATGGCATCTTCAACGAAGTGCTCAGGCATAGATGCAAACTCCATAGGGCAAGGGGAAGGTAAAGGCATCTTAAAACCACCAACAAGCCCGACCAACCAAACAACCATCAACCTGTAGAAGGATAATGCACGCTGTAGAAGCCCTCCATCCTGAAAACAAGGCAATTTTTTAGCTTTGTACACTAACAACTAAAAGTAGGGGAATGCAAAATATAACTTACATCTACTCAAACCTAGGATGCTGTTGGTTTGCAAATTTTATATTTTACACCGAAAAAATCATGTATGCACAGAAAAAATAAAGACAACCCCTACGAGTTGACACCCACATTAAGGATCTAGTTTGCTTGAAAACAGCAAAGTGTAGCATTAAGAACAATCTAACAAAAGCAGCTATAAAAAGAGAATCCCTTCACATACTCAAGATTGCATAATCCTAAGAACTAGAAAAGGAGAAATTTATATACCCTCAATATTTGGGCTTCATAGCATAATTTCTCCTGTGAATACGATTCAAGATCTTTTTCCAAGCGAGATATTTCCTGCTGCAACTGTGGCGAGGGTGTTTGTTCTAGCATGGTTTTCATGGTAGACAAATTATCTTCGGATCTTGAAATGTCCTAAAGTTGATAATTAAATAGTTAGTTTGATACAAACACCTTGACCATAACACATTAACCTTTCATCCACTATTACATATGGTTCAAGACATCCTTCTTTCACCAAGTAAAATTTAGTATTTCCTTTCTTCAAATCCCAATTCCTCACCTGAACAAGATGCTTAAAATCTGAAAATGCTTTTAGGAGGCCCAGGTTGAGCACCCGTGCAGTCATGAAGAAGCATTCACATATGAAGGGGTATTTAGCTTTCTCACTACTACTTGATATTGGGTTGTTATAGTGGAGAATTGAAGGTCCACCAGAATCATTCCCAGAGCTTGTGGCTTCCTGAGATGCCAACAACCGATTTTCTCCATCGCTGCCTTCTTTAGCGACGTCAACTTTCCCAGGATTATTTTGATTTATCCAATCAGAGACTTCTTCTGATGATGCATGCATAGCAGTCAACCCCCTGGTATGAATCATAGGAAATGTTAAGCAACAAACACACATGCATCGATAATAGGAGGGATAAGGGGAAGAAGAAAAATTCACCTCAGTTCCAGACGGGTGCTAGAAAACACATATTGGGGATCAATCTTGTCCCGTTTTGTCAAATTGGCATCTAAGAAAGGTTCACAGAGCCGAAGCATAACGGCACTGAGATTGACAAACATTCCTGAACTAGCACAAGATAATGGATCAACCTGCAAAGCATAATATATTGAAGTTATGGTAGAGTACTAAACAAAATTACAATCCGCACATATCAGGGTGAGAAGGTACAAGTGCAAATGAAGTATCTAACGCAGAGCCAACAGATGCACACTTTACAGGTCTGTTTCACCTGCTACAGCTCCATAGCTTGATCTGGAGAAATCTTACCTGCAACTGTGCCCTTGAGGAATTTTTGTTTATAACTGCTGCAAGATATCCAAGGACATTTTCACGAATGGTTGAATTTTTCAGAAGAGACATAAGGACTTCTGCCAAGCCATCATACAAGTTATTCATAACAGTTTTGATTGTTGTGAAAGAAGACAAGAGATCAGCAGGACGACGTGTAGCCGATTCCGAGAAACACTGCTGGCTGTTGTCCAACACAAGTGAAACAATCTATCAGTCCTTTGTTAAAATAGAACTTCTCAGCAGAGAATATGTCAATCAAAAGAACTTAGACTAAATTCGTTCACCAAGGGCACAAATGGCCAACCCCCCACCTATCTGTTGGGTTAGAGAATGAGAGATATGCATATGCTAAGTCACCCGATACCAAAGAGAACCACAAGTTATTAGCTTGATGTCTGTTGATGATGTCTGAAGAATCAATATTTTCAAGGTAAGAAGCTAGGAAATATTTCTTCTAGGCTCTTTGTACTTGAGAAAATGAACTTCAAATGTAAAATAGTAACGACTTGCTCTTTCACAAAGTAGAATGAAGAAAAAGCATGATAACAAAGATTGAACAAGTACGAAAGGCTGTCTTGTCTATTCTCTAATTGATATTAGAATGGCATATAACTTCTCTTCAATGTATAAAGTCATATAATACACTTAAGGAAACAACATATAATTCATAATTAAAGAGACGAGAGATAAATTTTAACCCACCCAACATCCGGCTGACTCTTGAAGATTGCATGATCAGGTAAAGCACTGACATGAAAGAAAGGACCCAAAATGCTTGTCATCTCGATAACTCTTCCATTCATATAAACACTATTTGGAATCCACCAAGGATGATTCACCAGACACTTGGCACCTACTGGATACTTAACCAAAAATAATAAAGCTCTAAGAGGCTGCTGAAAATTACCCAAAGCTGAGACCTTTAGCACGGTCCCTCTCAAATCTTCATACAACTGCTTCAGTATTGGGTCCATACTATCAAAATCCGCATCCTTTAATAACTCATCCAAAAATCCAGGTGGACTCGACACTCCTCCACTACCACTACTCCCACCAAACACATCCACAGAACTTGAAACCTCAGAAAACAACAAAGGAAGCAACGGAGATACATTTGCTGGTGCCATATCCCAATTGGGAAACATATCAGGATTTCCTAAATGTATCCTACAGTATGATACAGCAAGTCTCTTTACTTGCTTAACCACCAATTCCATCTCAGACCTAACATTCTTATCCTTCATCGACGCAATTTTCTTCCCTTCTTCATGAGCCCGACGGTAACAGTTGACCAAATACTGAAAAGGTGGTTCCGCGGACACAAAATTACCAGAAAGTCGATCGATTAAAACCCTCTCCATCAAATCCCTAGACAACCTTAATCCTTTGCCCTCGCTCAAAATCTCGGCCGCCGTCATCTCTAAATACACAACGCGTGTATCATTTTCCATTGAATCAACTAGAGATACAAGTAAAATTTTCCGAAGAATTATATCCTCGATCTCCGCCGGCGTCCTCTGTGGTTTAGAAGTCGCCATGATTTCAACAACAATACAATAAATTAAACAAGAAAAATTGATGATTTAGGAGAAGAAAGAGAGAAATTAACAAACTAAAATCATTGTTAAAATAAGTGTAACGACTGCATAAGTGTATATACAAATATAAACAAAAAAATTAACAGATGAAATTGGAAAAAGATTGAAGGGAGGGGTATCAGAGGTTTCCGACTCTACAGGTAAACCCTAATTACGGTGTCGTTTCTAGTGCCATTGTTTCGGTAGAATTATACCACGAGTGTATTTAACCAGTACATCTCGGATAGAGATAAAAGAGCGTAACATCTCGTTTGGATGGGTTTAAAAAAAAAAAATCTAAAAAATATTTTTGAAAGTGTTAAAATTTATTTTTAAAATAAATAATGATGTATTTGAATATAAGTGAAGTTATAAAAGAAATTATTGATGTGTTAAGTGTTGATAAACACTATTTTTAATTGAAATATTTAAAATACCTTAAAAGTTATTAACATGATAAAGCTGATAAATTTAATAATAATTATAATATATAATAATAATAATATATAATAATAAAATAAACAATAACAATAATAAAAAATAAAATAATAATAATAATAATAATATTATATATAATAATAATAATAATAAAACAATGTAAAATAAATAATAATAATAAAAATAATTAAATATAAATAACAATAATAATATAACAATATGAAAATAATAATAATAATATATAATAATAATAATAATAATAAATAAATAATCATAATAATATACAAAAAATTAATAATAATAATAAATAATATAATAATAATAACAATAATAGTATATAATAATATATAATAATAATAATAATAAATAAATAAAGAATAAGATAAAAATAATAAAATATTATTAATAATAATAATAAAGAATAATAAAATAAATAATAATAAAAAAATAATAAAATATCAATAATTCTAATAATTATACTAATAATAATAAAAAAATAAAGTAATAATAATAATAATAATAAATAATTATTATTATAATAATAATAAAAAAATAAAAATAAAAGAATTAAGGGTAAAAAGGTAATATACACCGTCAAAATAAAATGACTTTTAAGTTGAAAAAAAAAAAACTCACCTAGCTTTTTCATTCTTTGGCTTAAAATAATCATTTTTGACTTAAAATAAGTTATTTTGGTATTTAGTCAAACAATCTAATAAGTTAAAAACTGACTTTTAAGTTAGTTTGACTAGCTTAAGCCCATCCAAACAAGCTCTTCTTATTCTATGAATTATCTATAAATATCATTTTTGTTTTTTTTTAAGATTATAAAATATATTTAATACAATAAAAACATATTTTCCCTTTTAATGAAATGACAGCAGTTATTCTTTTGTAACAGTAAACTCTATTAAATTGTCTATATTTCATACACAATAAAAAAAGAGAAAATACAATAAATAAAAATCCCTTTTAAACTTGTTCGTAAGATTTACTTTAGCATCATAACTTTACGGATGTTTAAATACCCTCTTAAACAACTTTCAAATGAATTAATTATCACATTACACATACAATATCGGTTTCATGATTGGAAGGTGATGAACACTAAGCGCCACATAAGCACCACTTCAATAACGCGTATATAACGCATCTGATTATGAACAAATTTAATTTCATTTCTTTTTTCTTTAACATGTTTTTTTTCCTCATTTTCACTGTTCACTTCATCTTGTTCATTGTTCCATATTCTTCATTATCTCAATAATCAATACAATACAATACAAAAGTAATTGTTTCTCTTCGCGAAAATTCAACATCCACAACATAGTTTTTAATAATTTAACAAACATTGTGTGAAACGGTGAAATAACTATACACCGGCTAGTGTTGTAATGACAAGATTAAAAAAATTATAATCAACGTTGGAGCTGGGTTTGTTGGTGTTACTCTTGCTCATACTCTTGGCAAATTTTATTTTCAATTTCATTGTTTGTTGTTAACTTACCATTTTTCCATATTTTTATTTGCAAGTGTTTGAAAGTTAAATCTTAACAATCATGCTTGCTCTAATGACAATCAACAACTGCTTCAATGCCAATCACCAGAATTATTGTTGTTATATTAGGCTCAAAATCGACAGAACTGATGACGAGTCGCCTGAAAAGCAAAAAAAAAAATGATAGCAAATAAAAAGGAAAGAGAAGAATGGAAGAAAGCCAGAAAAGAGCATGGCTTTGTCCATAGTTTAGTGAAATTTCTAAGCAAGATTTGGTGGTCTCACGGCGGCTAATCTCTCGCAAGAGCTTTTAACAATAATGAATGAGGAACATAGGAATTGGGGTAAAGTCTGGCGATGGAAACTGGAAACGGAGGGATGGTAAAACATTTTGAGAGGAATGCAGAGATGGTACATGTTGCTTAAAGAAGACAAAGTGGGACCCACTTATTTTTCCTTTTCATTTTATGCTATTTACGCCCTTAAAAATTTTGTATTTGCTACATCAACCTTTAAAGTGATATTTAATTCATTTGTAAGTTATTTAAGGAGATATTTAAATACACATAAAGTTACAGTATTAAACTAAGTTTTGGGAACAAATTAGAGAAAATTTTTATGTATTTTCCCAAAAAAAAATATTATTTTTAAAAAAGGAATTTCTATTGTTGTTAAAAATGTTAGGTCACATTTTTTGTTCCGTTTATTTTTAAAAATATTACTTTTATTTGCTTATTTTTATATGAAAAAGGAAGATATAATTCTATATACTATCTATTTTATTATATAAAAAAAAAAAGATAAAAATAGATTTTATTTTTTAACATTAAGTATTATCTATGCATTCTATATTAATTCTCATTTTTAGTTATTTACTATATCAAGAAAAAGATAAATTATTTTATTATTATTACATTATATATTAATTATCATTCTAAATCATTTATCAAATCATTCATTCTTTTAAGTTCATTATAACATACAAATTACAATATAGTAGAATATCTTTTGCAACTGAAATAGTGAAAGCAAAATGAACAAGAAAGTTCTAATATCCTAATATTCTATCCAAGATATATATAGGATTCACACATTCAGATGCTAATTACCTAGCTAATAAAGTTAAATTTCTTAATTATATAAGTTGCTTATTGATTTATCAAAGAAAAGTTGAAATTCATGTTAATTTTTATTTAACACACATATCTTTGTTATCATCCTAAAGAATTTGTGAGGGCGTATCAATCAGGATTGACAAAATTTAAGATAAGCAAGCTTTAAAGGATGAGGTGTACATGAATAAACCTTCACATTGTAATGGAAAAGAAAAATAAAGAAGTTTTAAGTCATAACTCGAGTTCACGTGATATGCGGTTTTGAGGCTCGATATGCATAGTCCAAAACAAGCAAATTCTTGCCGGCTTTGGCCCAAAATGAATAATACCTGGAACTTGGGATGCTGCGCCACATGACACCTTACATGAATCTCATATTGAAATAAGAGAGTAAAATGAAAGAGTTTGGTAAATTGGTACTCGTTCTTTTGGAGCTTGATTTGGTGCAAGTGTAAGTTTGGTGACACCTAGTTGATCCATCATAACTGCGAACTTTACAACAACAAGATTTGATTCTGAGGTGAAAATGGGTGGCAAAATCCAATGAGATTCATTACAAAGACGGGGAAAATCATATAAAATTTATTTGAGCAAATAATTCCCGGGCCCTTCATATCAGATATTAAAGTTCAATGAATCAATGTCATTGTACACAAATCTGGCTTATTGTCGAAAAATATGACAAATGAGGATATAGTATCAAAGGTATTATCACTATTCAAGATGATCATGTGGTCTGATTGACAAGAACATTGCAGCATACTTGCGAAGACGATGATCATTATCCCCATTTTCGATCACATGTATAGTGGGACGGCTAGTCCTCATCATGTAACGTCGCCAAGCTAACTGTATATTCACAGCAGCCCAGGTTCTCCAATTGGATGAATAATACCTTGCTGTTCTCTTCAGCCTCTCGTTTGCAAATTTGTATCTGAAGTGATCCGTGATAAATCGAAGGTGGTTTGCATCTAAGCCAAATGCTTCTGTAGATTCAATGCAAGTGAAGGTTGCGGAAGAAGCTGGAAGTCTGTCAATAAAGGGACGGCGTAAGCACCAGGAAAGAAGTTCATCTCCAAAGAAGCCTCCAGGTTCAAGTATGCTTGTGGCAATCACTCCTTTACTGAGGTTTTGGCTACTTTTTACACGTCCACGAACAATGAACACAACCCTGTGCACTGGATCTCCTTCTCTTATGATCTGTTTAGACACAACAAAAAAAAGGCAAGAGATTGTCATAGTTGCTAGCAGTTATAGTATCACTCTACAGAGTGTGCGAATTGGTAGTACCTTCTCATCTTTAGAGAACACAAGTGGCTTAACGCGATCACAAATGTTATCTAGAATCAGATCATCCAAACTTTCGAACAGAGGAACCTGAAGTAATGAAATTCAGACATCAATATATTTGCACTTGTTATATTTACCAATTTTGTGTTCTTAAAAGGGAAGTAAGAATTGGCTTTGTATTGTACCTTCTTAATAAGATCAAGGCAAAGAAAGCGTTTGATGTCCCTTCGTAGTCCTTCTGGCAAGTCTTTTACAAGTTCCATCTCATCTTCGCCACCCATCATAGCCCATCTCTGGTGTTCAAAGTGGCGAACTCTTTGTCTTAATTGTGATGGTAATTGTCTCCTCCTCATCCACCATTCCATATCCCTACATCTTAATTGCATTTTTCGCTTCTTTGCCATGACCGCGTGTAAAAACACCTTGAAACAGAAACAAAATCAGCTTCTAGGAATCATGTTACTTGTTAGAAGAAAAAAAAAACAGTACAACTTAATTGCTTACCTGAATGTTACCAATCAGCAAAGTGAAGAGCATCAATCCACTAAGCACAAGGCATATACTGAAAATAACTTCCAGCCAGTGACTTGTTGGTTCTAAATCATTGCCAAATGTGCTGCAGTCAAACACCAAAAGTTGTAAGTGAAGTACTTTAACAAGTACTCTCCAAAGCAAAAGTCATCAAGACAGTTTATTTCCTAATTCATATCCTTTCCTCTGGCCAAACACTTCGAATGGAATTAAAGATTTTCATGTTACACACCACAACAACATACCCAGTGTAGTGTTGGTTCTAGGGAGGGCAGAGTGTACGCAGACCTTACCCCTACCTAAGAGGAAGACAGTTTGTTTCTAATAGACCCTCAACAACATGGAGATGGTCTAACCACACCATATTAAAAGCAAAAAAGAAAAATCATCTTTACTGAGATGTTGAAATAAAACAACCTATCTGATCTCGTTGATGCATTATACAAGTTATTCAAGTCATACTGTTAGTATATATAGAGAAGGAAGTTATTTACCTAAGGGTCATCAATCCCCAAAAGATGGGGTAAAGAATCTTAACAGTGACGGATCTGCTAGAAACAACAGGAAGTGCCCATTGGTATATCCCATATGGAAATGGTCCATTGACATCCAAACACATTGGCTTCCTGGTCACTGTTGTTGAGTTCCCAGCACATGGATTTCCCACAGTTCCTGTTGGCAACAGAAACTGATAACACACCTCCTCTGAGCATGACAAAGATAGATTACACGAAGGGTTGCGCTCACACTGCTGCCTTAGACATGAGGCCACTCTTTGTATTGCAAGAACATACCAGCATCCCCCAGCCACCTTCAAATAAAAACTTTTACTCCATCAGGTTAAGTTAACTTACACTACAAATCGTAAATTCTCTATAGTATGCAGGGCAAAACTTACATGAGAAGCAATAAAATAAGCAATGAGATTAAGTCCAAATCCCCACCAGATGGTACCAAAAATATATCCTGTAACCTTTTGCATCCTTCTCATTAAGCTTATACAGTGATAAACTTTGGGAAGGAACTGGAACAAGAACATTAATAAAAGGATCGTCATTATAAGCTTTATCTGCTCTTCTCTTATTAGTTTTGGAACCACCAGCCAGAATACAGCCTGCAGAGGAAAATAAATAAAAATTGAGCAAATAAATAACAAATATAATTATATCCAGTGTAATCTCATAAAGTCGGGTGGAGAAATGAAGACAAAAGACGTACATTTATGGGTTAAAAAGTGTTAACTTTCACTTTTTGTTTATTTTTGAAAAATTAGAAAAATGTTGGATGAAACCATAGCATAGTAGTACTAATCCGTGACCTTCAGGTTCTTAAGAAGTTCTTGTCTATGACCGCTTTTAACAATCAAACCATATCTCTATACAGTAATAATACCCAACAACTTTTTTACACCTACATATTTTATATTCCTATATTGCAGGAGTATTTATAATATTCTAAAAACCTTCCTACCATGACCTTCTAATATCCACCCTTTTATTTTATTTTTTTTCTACGGCAATCAATTAATATTTTATTTCGATAAAAAGTGAATAATTTTTATGAAAAAAAATCTAATCAAGTGGTTATAAATGGATTTGTAACCTGTGGAACGGGAAGGATGACAAAAGCATCGAACCAAAATCCTTTTAGGGACCTAACATAGTGAGAAGCAATCGCACGCGCATCCCACACGAGTTTCCCACAACCAACCACCAGCGATTCTCTCGACACGTAAGCCAACCGAAACTGCAACCACAAATGGAAGAGGTGCACGGCGTCGACGCTAGTCCGAATCACCGTGACGATAGCCGCCAGGCCGCCGTCCATGTACAAACACGGCGATCCACCGCGGCCGATGGATAAGGCGTAAAAGAATAGAGGATCAATGGCTAAAGCCATGCCACGTGCCAATAAAATCATCCGGTTCCATCTCTGCACGCGCTTGCTTCGAGGGTCTAATACACGCCCGAACGGCCCCGATGTGTACCGGCTGCGACTGGACCGGGATTTTCCGGTTTTTGAATCAGTCCGGTTTTGAATTGGAACTAGAGAAGAACCGGCTGAAGCTTCCCACTCCGGTTGGTTAGCTCCATCGCAACTGGTGGAGTGGAAAACAGGGACGCCAACTTGAGTACATGCATAACATTCAATGGAATTTGAGATTGGATTGTTGTCGTCATCGTTGTCGTCGCTGTTATCAGGTTGAACTGATCTTCGTCGGAATATGCCAAACCACCTGATAATACAATTCATATACCAAAAAATCCAAGTTAGCTCAGTTCAAATGGTTACGTGTAGCTAGCTAGTGAAAGAAGAATAAGTACATCCCGTTCGTCGAAAAATTATATACTAAACTAATAAAGAAGAAAATTGTAAAATTATATACTAAACTATTAAAGAAGAAAATTGTAGTACTAGTAGTTATTTGAATTTCTGGCTCCGCTACTGATCTACTCACCTTGAGAGGAAGAAGCGGACGTCTTGGTGAGAAGACATGATGTTGAGAGGAGGGCGGAACCATGGGAAAGAAAGAAGAACTGACTATAGGCAAAAAATTGAGTAATTGATAATATACTCAATTTAAGAGGGAGAAATCAAACAAGAGAATTATGTAGAAGCATGAAGAAGAAGGCAAGATATATGCATGTGGGAGAAGAAGCGAAGGTTTTTTGGATAGGAGGGAAAGTGGGGGCAAATGTATGTACTAAAAATTTCGAAATAAAATTATAAACTAGAATAATCTCAAAAAATATTTTTACTTTTATCTCATTTGCGAGTATCGATTGAAGTAAATGAATATAGGTGCAATAATTTTGAAATGGTACGTCTGTGGAATGAGCACATGTAGAGATTGGCATGTTGCTGTAAGGACGAACAACCTCTTACGGAACGTCATGGTTGTGGGGTCTTGTTCCAGTGCGGCCTAGGGTCCCGTTAATTTTGTTTCTATGACTCTATTTTCTTGTTTTGTAACTTTCCATGTGTACACTGAGCAAATCAACAAAGAATCAGCCAACTCTTTTATTTTTGTACATATTTTCATAAATTGTTCACTGGGGCTAGCTGGTTTGATTAGCTTGTACATACTACAATTCACAGTGAAAACTAGCTAGTTTTACATGTTAAGAGTATGATAAAATTATTTTTGTATAATATTAAAGTCAATTTTTTTTATTATAATAAACAAGTAAAAATAAACGAGAAGAGCATAAGAGTAAATAGCGTAGCCAAAGGAAGCGACAAAGGAAAGACGTGTAAGGAATGGAGCAAGGAAGAGTTTACTATAAAAAGAAAGAAAAGGAAAAATCATGACGTTGAAGTTTGGCACTCAGATTTGGGGATTTGGCCAATCGAACAAATTGGCGCACACAAAGCTAAAGCGGTGTACCAGCAAGATTTTTTCATCGCGCATACCACACACTTATCCCTGGCCACAAATCATTTTTTCTTTCGTCTCATTTTATACACGAAAGTTTTGATTAAACATGAAATTTTTGAATTAAAGAAATATATTGAAATTTATGATAAAACAAAGATATATATTTCATTTATTTCATAATTTTAAATCACAGCTTATATAAATCATTTTTCTTTTTTGTTGATATTCAAAAAAAGATACATTTTTTATATTAAGTATTATTTAACTTTAAATATCTATATTATACTTATTTAAACGATTTATAGTCACACAAACATCTATCACTTATTTTAGATCACAAGTTTAAAAAAAAAATCTTAAATTTTGTGTCAAGTCAAACTAAATCATATAAAGGGAGTATTATTTTTAGGGATGTATAAACATAATTAACTATATTTAAGAACTCTGAATTTGATTACTATTATTTTATGTAGTTATTTAAATATTAAGGGTAGAAATAAAAAGTATAATAAAACTCTCTTAATTTTCTAAACTGACAAATAAAATTAAATATTTTTTTGGGCATACGATCCAGTAATATATAATGGAGAAAATTTACGTGGCTATAAATTATCTTATTAAGAATAAAATATGAAATTCAAAGTCAAATTTTATAACAAAATATCTTAAATAGGAAATTTAAAGTCAAATGAGCAATTCTTTTAATGAACTAAAAAAAGTGTCAGCAAATCAGCATAATGAGAGTATATATTTTGGAAAAATATAGAAATATTTCCATTTTAGACAATTAAGAAGTAACTTAATAATATAGTACTTGTCCCAAATCTACCCTTGTTGCTTCAATTATTAGTGTGTTATGAAACGTTTAAGAGTGAAATAATTTAGATTTTAGACTAACATTTTCACGATTAATGATATTAAATGTCTTTTTTAAGGTTCAGAACCTATTCGTTTACGATATATATCGTATATAGCTTCAAATCAAATATCATATTTATTTTTATAAAATTTATTTAATGAATACAAATTATAAATTTCTTTGTAATTCTAACGTTATAAAATTCACAAATCTTCCTCGTTAAAAAACAAACAAACCACAAATATATGGAGTGCGAGAGTACTAACCGTACTTTTTGCATTTCATCAAACGAAGAAATATCACTAATCATTATTAAGTTAAAATTCATAATATTTTATAGCTTTTGATTTATAAGATCTCCACTTTTCGTACTCGTATACACTTTTTGGCATTTTAAAAGCGCAATTATGCACTTAATTTCCCAATGAATAAAAACAGTATCAAAACTGCAAACATGCTTTATATACTCCATCCGTTCAATAATAATGGTCTAATATACTAAAAATAGTTGTTCAATATTATTTGTTCAATTTATGAAAATAAAGAGATAATTTGTCTTTTGTATCTATTTTATCTTTGCTATTGAATATTACCTATTTAATATCTAACATATTTTTCAAAGCATTTAATTTAAAAAAGACAAAGGACAATATAATGATATTACCTCTATTGTTCATTGTTTCTTAAGAGGTGTCTCAAGTCAATAGTGAACAACTATTATTTGATAGAAGAAATATCTTATTAAAAATAATTGTCTCATATTAATTGTCCACCTTACTAAATCAAAAAAACAGTAATTAAATTTTTCCTATATTACCCTTGCAATTAATTCTCTTTGAAAATGTTGACATTTATTTAATAAGATTCTCAATAAATTTTTAAAGGTCAATTAGTATAAAATTATCTTCTTATTTATAATTTTTTAATACTTATATATATAAAACGAAAAAGTGATCTGCTAATATCAAGAGAATAAAACCGCAGTCTGCAACACTTTATTTTAAAATGTAAAATGTAGATCGTAAACGAGTAATGTTATGATTTCCTAGAAAAAGTTCAAAAATCAATTAATTATATATAGAGTACAGAAATAAGTGCAAGACGTACGGATAACCAATGATCTTACGCATGCAACTATATATATAATACCTACCTCAATCAACCTGACACCGTTTTTTTTTTACTTATGACTATAAATTATTTTATCAAAGATAAATAAATTTATTTTATAAATACGTGATATTATTATTTAAAAGAAATCAAAACTGCTATGACCCAATGAAGTAATTGAGTAACTAGGGTCTCGAGTAGCTAATATTGTAAAGAATATACGGAAATTTTTAACCAAACTAAGCCATTATATAAAATAATTTATCAAAGTAATACATTTTTTTAAAAGTTTACAAAACTAGTATAAACGTATTTCACGGTAACGTTTTAGGGTATATTTTAATTTTTTAAAAACTAACAGCATTAGGTTGATATACGTTACTGTAAGTAACGTTTTACTCCTAAAACGTTATTTTCAGTAACGTTTTACTCCTAAAACGTTACTATGATTAAAACGTTACTATGATTAACGTTTTAGGAGTAAAACGTTACTATGAGTAACATATATCAATCTGACGCCATCAACTTTTAAAAAATAAAATATATCCTAAAACGTTACGGTGAAATACGTTTATACTAGTTTTGTAAAATTTTCGAAAAACATATTATTTTGGTGAATGACTTTATATAATGATTTAGTTTGGTTAAAACCTCGAATATACGTCGTCTTTCCAAAAAAAAAAATTAGAATAACCAAAGATCCAATTACATTTTTATTTTATTTTTAAGTGAGAAATTTCAGTTGAAATGTTTATATAAATGAACATAACAAAACCAGTTTATGAAGCTTTTAAGTCGTCTCATAAAAAAAAATTCATATCAAAATATGACTAGCAAAAATAGGAATATGCTTATGAATATTCACTATAGAACTTACTGTTTAAAATAAATTTTAGAAGTCATATTTTGTTCCCTATTTTGTATCATTGTATGTAATTACGACTTATTATAATCATACTCAATCCGGTGTTGATCACAGAAATAAGTAATTACTTGGCAAGCAAATTAGTTAACCCAAATCATATAATTAAAGATTTAAGGGACCAAAACACACTTACACAATCTGGCTTTATTGAGTTTATCTCAATTATTTGAGAGCGTAAGTTTCCTACTTGAACTATTTATCATTGATGTAGCCGTTAATAAGTTACAAAATTTATTATTATTATTATTATTTGTAAATCAATTCACAAGTTTAACTGATTAAATTAGATCCAATAAGTTATTGGAGTGCCATTTGATTATAAGCTCAATTTAGTTGAATATTTACAGTATAACACTAATTCATCCACAAACATAATTCAGATTTCAGAGAATATTTTCTATTTCTCGTATGATTATTTGAATGATCATCTGATAAATTAATCGGCATATATACACATGCCACAATCTTTACAATTACACACTAACAAGGTATCAATGATCTTTGCTCATTCTATTCTTAAAAAATAAAACCCTAGGGATCTGTGACAAGGTTTCTTTGTAGGGTTTAATATAAATCCATGGATAATTGCAGGTCTTATATTTCCTATAATAAAAACTAAACTTCATTTAGCTATTTTCTGGGTTGAAATATGGCAGAATATGTATATAAATATATATATTATGGTTGCGAATAAATTCAAACAAATAGAAGAAAGGAAGAGAATGTTTTGAATTAAACCTGGAGTTTAAGAGAAAATGAGCCATGCATATAGCTCTACTTCATGCAGACCAACTGATCGAAGGTGCTCTAAGTCCGAAAAAGGACTAATTAACGTGCTTGGACTAGCAGAAAAAGATAATGTTTTAGATATGGACGGAATATTGGAATTGCATAAGTTCCGGTCTTGATGGAATATATATTGAGAGAGGAAGTAGTAGTATCGTGTGGGAGAGAACTAATTAATTAAGGGAAGGACCAGAGTACAAGGGTATAATTTATAGATACGTACATTTGGTAATATATATATATATATAAGACATGATTGAGTTGAAAATCAATGAAGCAAGATGTGTGGTTATCATAAGTAGATTGAACATCAAGAACAATAATAATTCATGAAAGTATATAATAATATAGCTATTCATGAAACAACAATAAGGAACATTAATTTCCATATATGTATACAGTTTGGTGTTTGTGAGGTGTGTGGAAGCTTCCTCCCCTTAGCATTAGTCACCCTCATACACTCCAAACAAAAACTAATTTACACACAATCTATGCATTGAACAAACAACACCCTAGCTATATTCCATGTACTATATACTACTATTTTATGTATTGATAAATAGTCAATTAGTAATCATAAATCTACTTATACACATTCGATTATATACATTTTCAAGTTCAAGGTTCACTATATATAGATCATTTTGAAGTTATATAGATCAATTGAGTAGCATTTTAAGTGACCTGGTAATTTATAAATTCGTCTTATGGATATGTAAAATTTTATACATATTACTACTTCTATTTCTAATTACTTGTCCACTGTTGTTTTATAGTCGTTCTTAAAATTTTAAATTTTAATTCATCTACTTCATCAGTGGTAAGGTTGTGGGTGCTCTGAAGTAAAACTATAAAAAATATGTGTTAACAATGAGATTCAAACCTTGGTACAACAACATTAAACGAGTCTTAAGTACCCATCCTAGAACCATTGGGCCAACTATATGATTTATTCATTGGGTGCTCTATGTTGATTTTATACAAATACCTATCGATTTCTACATAGATATATATATTCCGTAACGAAGTTAATGGGTGCTCGAGCACCCGGCGGACACCATGTGGGTCCGCCCCTGTACTTCATAATTAATTGGAATAAAATGGTAAACTCACTATATCAATAATTATTGAGAAAAGGATTAAAAATATCCCTTTACTATTTGAAATGGTTTTAAAATATTCCTTATCCATCTATTGGGTTAAAAATACCCTTCGGTCGGTAATCTTTTTGGTTCAATATTACTCTTCAAACAAACAACCTTATATTTTTTTTAATTATTATATTTAACAATTATTACATGGCGTCTTTCTATTGAATAAAGTTAAATTCCAACTATCAAATTTTTTCCTACCCACCCCACCCATATTGACATTCTTTGACCCGAACCCAATTAAAAGATCCATCACATACAAAAAAGATATCATAAGAAAACGTTCTGCCCCAGCTGGCCATAGTGATAGATTTTTAAAACCAAAACCTTAAGCTCCTACTGTGGTGGAGAATGGAAGATACTTTTTTATTTGTGGTGGATCTTTTAATCAGGTTTGGGTCAAGAAATGTCAATATGGGTCGGGTGGGTAATGGGTAGGAGTAAATTTGATGGGTTGAAATTTAACTTGATCCAATAAAAAGACGTCACGTAATAATTATTAAATATAATAATTAAAAAATATAAGGTTGTTAGTTTGAAGGGTAATATTGAACCAAAAAAATTGACTGAGGGGTATTTTTAACCCAATAAATAGATGAGGGGTATTTTTAAACCTTTTCAAATAGTATACGAATGTTTTTGGACCTTTTCCGATAATTATTTTTTTAATAAGTATATCAATTCAAAAATATACAAGTAATTAAGAACAGAGTGAATATAACTTAGGTGGTCACGTAACGAAGGATTCATGGAAGGTAAGTGGGGATGAAACACTGGTCCCGTCTCATCCCACTAAGCTTATGTGACGGGATGGGGGGGTTTAGTACGATATTCTTTTAATTTGTATATATATTTATTTTTAAATTAAACTCATGATTTTACGAATATATATATATATATTCATGATTATTTTGTTAAAGAAGGAAATATATATATCTTCGAACATATAATTTATAATAAAGAGTGTATAACTTTTTGTTCACTCCTCCCAATTCTTAAAATAATTTTAATATGTAAAGTGAAGGAAGTAATCAATTAGCAACATTTAAACAATAATCAAAATTGTACTTGAATAAATGATTTCTTTTTATGTTTACATGAATTAATAATCACGAGTATCATGATGCTCACAAGGTAAACATTAATTTTTGAGAAAAATAATTGTGTTGTTTATAAAGCAACGTTTAGTAATCAAATCACATATTTAATCAGAAAATATTTGTCCGTTTCACTTAGTAGTTAATAATATTATTGTTCCCTTCACGTGATGATTCCTTTTATATAGTATTTTCTTACTTATTCTTTTGCTTGTATTATATTAGTTCCCTCTTGATATGATTTTATAGAGTCCGGAGCCTAAAGGGTATAAAATGTTAATAAAAATTCCAAAATGGTATATGAATATTTATTTTAACCAAAAGGGCAAAATCGCTGGAAGGGCAGCGACTTTGCTTGCCGGAAAAAGTAAAATCGCTGTCTTGGCAGCGATTTCTAAAATATTTTTTTTAAAATAATTTTTTAATAAATCGCTCCCTAAGGAGCGATTTTCTTAATTTTTTATTTGAAATTAAAAAAAAAAAAAAATAGGAGCAAATCGCTGCAAGTGCAGCGATTTGTCTCCAATTTTCTTTTATATTTTTTTAAATCAATTTTTTAGAAAAAATTTGATTGCTACTTATTTTTAAAAATTATTAAAAAAAAATTTATTTTGGAATAAGTAGTAGAAAAATTTAAAATTAAAATTTCTTTAAAAAATTTAAAATTTAATTTTAAAAATTGTAAAAAAAAAATTAAAAAAATTGATTTGAAAAATAAAAAAAATAAAAAAAATGGATTGGAAAAAAAAAATTGGAGACAAATCGCTGCCAGGGCAGCGATTTGCTCTTAGTTTGTCTCCAAATTTTTCTTAATTTTTTCCAATCAAATTTTTTAATTTTTTTTTATTTTTCCAATCAATTTTTTTAACTTTTTTTTTACAATTTTTAAAATTAAATTTTAAATTTTTTAAAGAAATTTTAATTTTAAGTTTTTCTACTACTTATTCCAAAATAATTTTTTTTATAATTTTTTAAAATAAGTATCAATCAAAATTTTTCTAAAAAATTGATTTAAAAAAATATAAAAGAAAATTGGAGACAAATCGCTGCACTTGCAGCGATTTGCTCCTATTCTTTTAATTTTTTTTTAAATTTCAAATGAAAAATTAAAAAAATCGCTCCTTAGGGAGCGATTTATTAAAAAATTATTAAAAAAATATATTTTAGAAATCGCTGTCAAGGCAGCGATTTTACTTTTTCCGGCAAGCAAAGTCGCTGCCCTTCCAGCGATTTTGCCCTTTTGGTTAAAATAAATATTCATATACCATTTTGAAAATTTTATTAACATTTTATACCCTTTAGGCTCCGGACTCTGATTTTATAGGAGTGCTTAGATAAGAAACCATCAAAAATATATATTATATATACTCTATATATCCGTAATTTGGATCACACTAAAAGTAGCTAAATCACCAGGTCTCTTGGTGTAACACTTAATTGAAGTGATATATGTATATATATTCTTTAATTTGAGCAACAAAATAAATACTCTCTCCGTTCTATTTTATATGTCATTGCTTTCTATAAATAGTTGGTTCATAGTAAACTAATACTTTCTCCGTCCGGTATTGTTTGTCATGGTTTCTATTTTTAGAGTCAAACTATAAAAACTTTGACTAACATTTTAAGATGTATTTTTTCATCATATTAATATACAAAAAATTGTAATTTATAGTACTTTTTATATAAAATTTAATGTGATCTAATTTACCTTTGAAAATTAGTCAAATTGACTTTCGATAAGCGCAACATGACAAACAATTCCGGACAGAAGGAGTACTTGTTATTTCATAAAATTAATGCATAAATTATCACATTTTTTCCTTTTTTACCCTTGTGAGTTATTAGCAGGGGCAGAGTCACCTTATACTAAGGGGGTTCATCTGAACCTCCCTTCGATGAAAAATTATATTATTTAAACATGATTTCAAAATAATTTTTTATGTATATATGGTAGATGTCGAACCCACTTGAGCTACTTCATGTCTATTTCTATAAATTTTGAACCCTTATTGAAAATTATAGCTCTGCCATCGGTTATTAGCCTTAAAAAATATATATATATCAACTTAGAAAAACTAAGTAATGATTCATGTTCATTGATTAAATTAATTAATCAAAATAAATTAATTTATATTATTTGATTGAATACTTAGTTTCAAAAAAACTAAACAAGAATAGAAGGGTAAAAAGATGACGTATAAAATAGATCGAAGGAAGTACTAAACTACTAATTGACAAACTATATATATCCTAAATCTTATTGGAAATGAGACATTTTACCAACAAATGGCCTACTAATTAAATCCTACAACATTTCAATTTTCAAATATGCACAGTAAATTCATCTCACCTCAATATTTTTAGGCCTATCTTTACCCCTTAGCATGTTCACAAGAGTCAAACTCTTACACCTCCGATCCTAACTAAGCCAAATATCTACACATTTTCTAGATCTTCATGTACCTGAACGTTCTCAACTTGATCAATTTTGTCCTTCATCTAACTTTGTTGCGAATAACTTCATTACCAATCTTTATGTCCTCACATCCACTTCAATATTTTCATCTATTGAACATGAGAATTTTTAACTGACCAATTTTTATCCCGTAAATTATATATAGTTTGTCTAATCACCGCGCTATATTCACCCATTATTTAATTTCTGAGAGTTCTTGTTCTCTTTTTTTCTTCACCCCCCTCCGAGTATAACATTGTTACATATGAATTTTTATGAGAACAATTTCTGGTAAATTAACCTCTTCATAAAATATTGAAATTTCATAGGTTCATAGTGTAAGATAATCTTTTTTTTTTTTATGAAATGACTACTAGGGGCAAATATTAAAGATCACGAATTTAAGGAGCAAAAATTAAAGATCCTTCAAAATAAATGTATTTATGTGTGACTTAAAATAATCATACAAATAAGGATATATATAAAAGATATTGTATTTCAATAATTACAATCTAAATGATTGCTTTTGATCAATAATTGATCTAAGAGGGGCCTATATAACTCTCTGATTAAGTCACTGAACCAGCAAGACCATTGATTCGATAAAGCATGTTTTTTTCACAATTTGTCGTTGAGCTCTGTCATTATTTTTTTGATATAATCCCATTACAATATATCTAGTCTAACTCCTAAGATATTTTCAACGCGGAACATAATTATATTAAAAAAAACATAATAAATTCATCGAATCTAAATTTTGAATTCTTCTTTCCTTTCTATGTAATTATAATAGTATTAGTCGTGCTTAAATCTCAAATATGACGTTTTTAAATCTTGTTACATATATATAAAATTCCGACTCCGTCATTATTGAGGATAGAGTACATATCTAAATACTTTTTCAAAGACAACCATTCAATTAATCCTAATTGTCCCATTGATAAATGATATAACATGTGTTCTTGTTTCACCAAAATAATGAACTTATTCAACTTTCCAGACTGGGGAAAAAAACTCCCTTTTTTTGTTTTTTCTTTTAAGAAAACCCAAGAACATGCAATTTGTTAAGAAAAAAACGAGAAAGGAAGTAGACAGAATAATTTTGGAGGAGAATAATTGTGAGAGCTATATTTACTTGATCCTCAAAGATATTGCATGTGAGGTGTTCACTAGTAGTACTAGTTTGGGTCAATTTTAGTTATAAAAAACTAAGATGGACGTATCTACACGTAGTTCAAAGAAATCAGACCACAAAAATTATTTTGTACTACTCCATATTATAAATCCATATACATTTATTCTATTACACGAGTTATGACATTTGACGTACCATATACGAAGAGATATATATTACTCCGATGAAGAAAATGTTAGGATCGAAAATAAGCAGGTGTGAACGCGGAAGCTAGCAATGCAAACCTCGAAAGACTACGAGTAAGAAGACAACAAGAAATATACCAAAAGACACAAAGATTTAACGTGGTTCGGTCAATCGACCTACTTCCACAAAAGAGATGAGCAATCCACTATAAATATGAGTACAAAATACAGAGGGAAACAACCTCAACCAATTCACTCGGAATACATGGGAGGTTCACACAAGTGATAACGTATCAAGCTTGTGACCCACAAATTCTCCCCTAACCAAAACTCTCAAAGCCCTTAAGACTACATTGTGAATGCTAATTAAGTTAGAAGGAACATGTCTCTATTTATAGAGTCCTAAACCTTTTCCTATTAGAAAAAGGATTAGTCAATATAAAATATTTTCCTAAAATGAAAACCTATTTATGGTAAAAAATCAGCGCAAGTAAAATCTAACAGAAAATAATGTAAATGAAGAAGTCATTGGAGAAAATTCCGACGAAAAAAGAGAAATTGAATAGCGAGTGGGATGAGAACATCGATGGCTAGGGTTTCCATGAAGGAAAAGTGTGAAATTTGTTAAAGTCGTATATATTTTGTAAAGAAATTAAATATTATTATATGATCATGAAAATGAAATAATTCTTCGTTTAAGGTTTTTATTTCAATTCACTATATGAGAACTTTTTAGGATTCACCTAAATATTAACTAACATAAGCTATTATATGTTCAGACTAATATATATATATTTTCATTAACATCTTTATATCAGAGTTATTTTTATTGACGAGCAATATATTTTTAACAAATAGTCCGATAGGCACGAGAATAGTAGAAACACGCATAGCTCGAACACCATTAATCATTTAAGAGAAAACAAAAATCATTGCTTATCTTTTTTATTATAAATAAAAATCGTTTGATAAATATATTAGATAGGAAATGAGAGGTGTCTGAATAAGAGAATATGGCAAGTCACTTTCGTATACCGTACAGCTTCATTGGTACAACTAAAGTACTATCATTTTTATTTTATTTTTGTTAACATAATTTTTTTTTTAATGATATAATATTATACTCCAAATGGAACTAGCTATTGCTTTCACTAAGTAGACACGTCATCTTACTTTCGTGTCATTCCAAAACTTTGTGATTCTTTGTACTTAACTCAATTCAATATCAATTTTGCTTTTTCAATGTGAGTATGTTCATATTGTCAGTTCTCACCTAAAATATCAACAAGGAAAATTATGGTAAGCTTAATGATAAAGTTCATAAAATTTTATTTGGTGTCACTTGCGTTATTAGAAATTAGAAGGAATCTAAAAGTTCCCATCAAAATAGAAAAGGAAAAAATTGGAAACAAACTATTAAAGGAGAATATATAATAGGGATAATGCACAATTACCCCCTCAACCTATGTCCAAAATCTCAAAGACACACTTATACTATACTAAGGTCCTATTACCCCCTGAACTTATTTTATTAATAGGAACTTAGTATAGTATAAGTGTGTTTCTGAAATTTCGGGCATAGATTGAGGGGGTACTTGTGCATTTTCCCTATATAATATGGTAAAACCAATCTTATTTGGGAAGAGTCATTTCATTTTTCAAAATTTCCTCTTTCTCTTCTCTTCTGGTATTGCTTCGACAGATTTGTTTTGATAGCCCATTAAACATAACAGTACATGACAGGCCCATTTAATATAGGGAAAATTACGCAACAAAACAAATTTATACTATTTAATTACTCATCATAGCTATAGTTTTCTATAATTATCACTCGCAACTAACATTACACATTAATTATGTGGACTGACTTCAAGTTTGATAATTAGTCACATTTTTATATGTATAATTTGCCAGAATTTACAAATACATATTTATAATATACAATTATTTAACCTATATACATAAAAATTCACCTCTCTCCCACTCTCTACCCTCTCTCGCTCGTCTCTCTCAATATAGCTTGCCTCTCTCCTCCCTCTCCCAATCTCGCTTGCCACTTATACAAATGCATATGTATAATATACAATTATATACATATACAATTCACCTCTCTCCCACTCTCTGCCCTCTCTCTCTCAATCTCTCTCCCTCTCTCGATCTCTCTCACCTCTCTCCTCCCTCTACTAATATCTATTGCCATATATACAAATACATATGTATAATATACAATTATCTAACTAATTTACATATACAATTTACCTTTCTCCCACTCTTTTCCCCCTCTCTCTCGCCTCTCTCCTATCTCTCACAGTCTCGCTCACCTCTCTCCTCCATATAACATTTAGCTACAAATTATAATTATCAAACTATAGTTATAGAGAGTAATTAATTATTTTTAAGTGGCTATATGTGAAAGTTTCCCTTTCCTTATTTTATTTTGCGAATCTAATAACTTTTGGTTACGCAGCCCATTGATCCGGAGAAAAAAAGATCTTGGCCCACAATGTAGTATTGTTGGCCCATTTATGTTACTGAAACTCTGGCCTACTTACATGGGCCCATATGATGCATCATGTTCCATCATACTCGTACTATTTCTCGTGAATTTTTGGAGTTTTTTTCATTGTTTAAAATAATTGAATTATTCAAAGTTAAATATAGATTTTGAGATTTTTTTCTTTTCATACTTACGCTTTCTTTTAATGGATTTTTATATTCTCTAGAAGATAAATGTACTACTTATAAAATATTACTTCCCTTCATATAAAAAAGAATTATCTTATTTCTTTTTTAGTCTGTTTCAAAAAGAATGACCCCTTTCTTTTTTTGGCAACATTTAAATTTTAACTTTCCACGTGACATGTTTAAAACCACAAGATTAAAGGGCATTTTGGTACATTTGACATAACTTTAATTTAGAATCATAAGATTAAAAAATTTTCTTTCTTTTCATAAACTCGGTTCCAAGTCAAACTAGGTCATCCTTTTAGAAACGGAGGGAATAGGTCATTTAAAATAATTTGGGCAATTTAAATTTGAGAATTTTCATCCAATTGAGAGATATAAATAATGAGATTAGTAATGACAAGGATAAAAATAATCAATAAAATAAAATTAAGGAATATTTTTGATCCTTTTTTTCAAAATTTAATAAATGAGGTGAATCATATTTTTATGTGCTAAGTAATGACTTATGACTCATGAGACTGTTTCGGAACAAAACCGTACGACGTCGTCGATATCTCTTTTCCCAGACAAAGAAAGAAAAAATAAAATAACAGGAGATAAGTTTGTATATTTGTAAACGTGGGCAGGGGCCATAGGGATTCAACAGGGAGAGGGAGAGAGATAGAAGAAAGAGAAAGGGTGAAACTCGCTGCTATCGAAAATCGGTAAATCTTGTTGCTCAAAGTTGTTAAGTGTTTTGCTTTTATTCAAGTTTCAATCGTTTAAATTTCGCTATTCGTTTGTTTTAGATCGATTTCTCGTTTGTGAGCTCCTTGCTTTGGATTTTTCTGATGAGATTGCTGTATTACACACCCTACACATACTGCTGCAGCTTAACATGATAACCGATTTATATTGATTGTGAGTCCTATTATTATTGTTCTTTCATTTCTTGGATTGGATCTGGTACTTTCCGTCTTTGCTCTCTCTGCCACTGAAATTTGTTGTTTTGGTTATCGTTGCGTTTAATGTGGAATCAATTAAATTTCGGATATGCTGTTGTGGCATACTCTTCTCTTATATTGCTACTGGGTTAAAAATGAAGTTGCTTCTATGAGTGGAAAACGGGAGTAATTTATGTCACAGTGGTTAATGAAGTAGGAGGAGAACAATGACATAGCTGGTTCAAATCTCAGTAGCGACATAACACTAAGGGGTTGTTTGGTTGCTGGTTTAAGAGTTATGCATGTATTAATAATGTAGGTATTAGTTATGTGTGAATCTATTTATTATATTATGTGGGTATTAGTTATGCGAAAGATAATTATTCATGTATTAGTTATGGATCCATGTTCTATCCTACATAAAATAATGCATATTCGCTCATAACTTATACATCTATTAGTTTTGCGTGTTTCCTAATTGTCAACCAAACATCGTGTTAATTTTGTACATTAATAACTTATTTTTATCTATCTATCAAATTTTGTACGAGTTATACGAAAATTAATTTGTGGATAACTTGTTTAGATAACCCGTAAGTGCTATTAGCGTTGGTAGAAAGAGTTGTCCGGTATAGGTGCTAGCGGGAGTTAGTAGGTATCCTGTGGGATTAGTTGAGGTATGCACTAGCTGAACCAAACTCCACTGTTATAAAAGAAATGCTAGCACTATTTGAACTCGATAGCCAAGTTGACAAGAAGTCTATTTCTCTCTGGGAGGCACTATGTGTATTGCTTTCCTTTTATAATCATATCAAAAAACTATGCCTCTATCCCAAACTAGTTTAGGATAAGTTAAATGTTTCCTTTATATCCATTCTAGTCCCGTAGGGATTCAGTATTTATAGGAATCACTATATTAGGATGGTTATCAACCTACTGCAATTATTCTCCTTTATCCGGAGTTGAGTATACCATTTGAAGCCAGCATAGACAGTTTTTTTTAAAAAACTTATTACAGCATGTGACAGAAAATTAGCTTCCATCTTCTGTTAGGATCTTATTGCTACATATTTTGTATGTCTTTAATTAGTGTGTGGTACTGGGTACCATAATAGAAGAGAAGAAGATGGATGTTTGTGTGGCATAAATATGACTCTTTGTGCTCCCTTTGCTCTCTTCTTTTGGCTCCAATATTTGTAGCTTCTACCCTTAGGGGTGGCCCAGTGGTTTGGGCTTGGGGCTTCCATGTTGGAGGTCTCAAGTTCGAAACCCCTTGCTAGCGAAAGTAAATAAAAAATTGTAGCTTCTCCTTGTAATTTTTGTTTATGGGTTTGACCTGACAGGAAGAGTTTTTGGAAATCTTGGAACATTCTCCTTAACGTCAATTTTAGACCACCACATTATGTGGAATTTTGCATCCAATTGTGTAGCTGGGAATATTGGGCTAAAGAATGAGACTCTGAGGCGTACTCAACATTCAGCAGATGGCTCAGACGATGAAATCTCTTCAAGAACCAGCAGGGAGGAGGGACTTGAGTGCCCAATATGCTGGGAATCTTTTAACATTGTTGAGAACGTACCCTATGTTCTATGGTGTGGCCATACACTTTGTAAAAACTGCATACTAGGACTGCAATGGGCTGTTGTGAAGTTCCCTACTTTGCCGCTTCAGCTTCCACTGTTTATAGCTTGTCCCTGGTGCAATGTGTTATCCCTTCGTTTGGTTTATAGAGGGAACCTTAAGTTTCCTCGTAAAAACTTCTTTCTTCTCTGGATGCTTGAGAGTATGAATGGTGACAGAACAAAGTCTCATAACTCATCTTGTGGGGATCATCAACAGACAGCCTGGTCATCATCTACAAAATTCTTAGGAAGTACAGCAAGCCAGTCTAACAGACAGAGGGGACAGTATGTCCATCACCCCGAATCATCAGGCTCGAACCATGATCACTATCACATTAGTGGTTCTCTTGCTATTGAGAGACTTCATTCTTCTCTGCGCAAGTCTCTCATTTTCTTTGTTCATTTGACAGCCAAGTTCCCTCTGGTGGTTATATTTCTCCTGATCATCATGTATGCTATACCTGCCAGTGCAGCTATCTTGGCCTTGTACATGCTCATCACCGTTGTGTTTGCTCTCCCATCTTTTCTAATTCTGTACTTTGCATATCCCAGTTTGGATTGGCTAGTTCGAGAAATCATCACCTGATCATGTGGTAACAAAAACATTTGTGTTGCAAAAGCAGCAAATCAGTTGAGTGCATCTTAATTGAATGCATAATTTGATGACATTTCTGGCATCAATGCTCTTTGTAAATTCTTTCATGGTGTGAGAGGGCGAACATGTTTCATGTCATTTTAGCCAAGAATCATCTCATATCATGGTATTGGGTATGCCATTTAGCAATTGTCTGGTTGTAATTTGTTTTCTACAGCAGCAACCATTCTCCAACGTTAGAATCAAATTGGTTCTAGTCATTGTTAATACAAGTAGTTTTGATAAGGAGACTAGCTGTTCTGTTTTTCCACAGTATCTGTATCATCATTTGGGAACTACTGTCTAAAGATTTTGTGCCTGTTCCTTTGTATGTATACTCAAATGGATGCCGAGTTGTTTTTCTCACTTCCTCTCTCTTATGTATCTCATCTTTGTTTGTATGACAACACAAATTGCGTGATCCTTTCATTCCCTTCGTAGCAGTTGAAAAATTAAATGAGGGAGTGAGAATGCGGTAAATGTGTGTGATAGAGTTTGTTTTGTTTATTGATTTGATGTGAACATTAGATCATGTAGAATCTCAGATGAACTCCATTACGTTGATTCTCAGAATATCAAAGTTTTGTAGGAAATAACCGATTTGTTGATTTAACCCATAGAAATTTAGTCGATCCATTCATTTGACACAGTGATATAGGGTGCTATTTGGAGCAGTTCATTATTATTTTAAGTTTGAACTCGAGAACAACAAATGTTTTTTCTATATATAAGAACCAATGAAAAAAATTATAATAATTTCAACAATTTCCTGCTCCTAGTTAAGTAGATTGTAGATATATAATGTTGTCTTTGCCAAAGATTTAGGGGGTATAACTCTAATTGAGATTTGCTCATTGTGGGTCTAAGAGTTGAAAAAACAAAGGCTATATGTGTGCTCTATAAAGGAAATTAATCATCTGTTTTTTTTAGGTAAGCTAGTAAATAAGAAAATATGAATAAGATTCTTTGCTCTATAAGAGGTTTCGAATATGAAGACCTGAATATTAATTTATTAGGAAGAATTAATTGGAGGGTTTCCTTTAGTGTACTCTAAGTAACATAAATTTAATTAATCAATAAGCAAATTTATGGAGACATAAAAAAGATGATAAATATGATTAATATTTGGCTAAGCTTATAAGTTGATTAGATTTGCTTATAAATATTCTCTTAACTTACTTACACGATTTGATAAACATTCAAAGTGCTTAATAAATAAAAAATAATAAAAAATTATAGTTAATTATTCGCGATTGTTTTTCAGTATTTGAAACTTATTATCTATTTACGATCAACTAATCGAATTCATGGGGCCTGTGAGTTGAACCATCCTTATTTGAAACATCAGGCACCAAGTGGTCAGATGGTTTGTTGATAAAATTAGAAGAGAAAACAAACAAGTAAACTAAATGATGTTGAAGTGGCCCTTTGAGGCCCTTGTACATTTTCCCCACATTGCTTTTGTCAAGTCAAGAGGTTGAAAAATACATGTGATTAGAGATCTCAACTCTGAAACCAAAATATAAGACTACATGCAATTATGTTTGCCCATGCCAAGAAGAATCCAAGGAGTCACAACCTCCCCCACCCCACCCTAGCTTTGGTGGAGACGGGACGAACTACAATAACTTTAAATTCAAAATTCAATAAATTATATTTTCTATGATCAAGAATTCATAAGTTCAAAATCCTAACTCCAACGATGAAATAATAATCCAATTGTTAGAAATTTCCAAGAAGATGACCTGCCATCCCATGGTCCTGTTTTTTCTTTTCATTAGTCATTGTATAACAACTTAGCATAAGATTTTCAAATTTCGGTGTTATGATATTGAACAATAACATTATTATATATAAATTTGTACCCTACAGCTATAAATTAGATTTTAATGTTATGATTTATCTAGGGAAAAAAGTCTGAAATATATCTGAATTTTGACAAAAATTGTTGTAACGATATCAAATTTTGAAAATGACTTTTTACCCATGGTGTATTTTAAAGGTATATATGTGTCCACGTGGACATAATAAATATTGCATAATTATAAAAAGTACCGTGTCCATGTGGGCATATATATATATATATCTTTAAATTACACTATTAAATAATCTATGAATAAAAGATCTTCCATAAAATTTAATATTATAAAAACAATTCCGATCAAAATTAAAATATTTTTCAGACTTTTTTTCGTGTTTATCTATGAAACCATAGTTTCAATCATTCCTTTATAAAGTTTTCTTTGCCACGACTTATATATAACATTTAGATAAAATTTCATACTTGGATATAAAATGAGAGATCTTCTTTTTCTTTTTCCTGAAAATTGTTATGCTTCGATTCAGAATAATTAGTTAATCACATGTAGTCATGTTTAATCAAACACGGTGTGACTTTGTTTTAGATCTACATAAATAAATCTGACAATTAATTAAATATTGAATCAAAATCTTTGGCATCCATTACGGGACAAAAATAATATATTACTTACATTGTTATAGAATACATTATGATATTATAATTTACTTTTTCAATTTTTTAAAAATTTAGCTAGCGTTTGGTCATGGATTTCTAAATATTTTTGGCCAATTGGTGAAAATTTGGGTGAAATCTCACCATGTGTTTGGCCATGGTATTTGGAAAATATATTTCACTTTTTTTAAAAAATATGATTTATTTCCATAAGTTTTAAGAATATCAAAAGCTATAAGTTTGTATTACAAGTCAATTGGATCTTTGTCCATGAAACTAGAGCAATGTGGTAATTTTGAGTGAGTGCAATAAGCATCATTTCATACACCGTGAAGTAGATAAAACACATGATTTTGTTATTTTAAGTCGATTATTCATCATTTTCATCAATAATCATATTATCATTTCACATTTACCGAATATTTCATCATTACTTTGAAATTAATTTAAAAAATTATATAATACAACGTAAGCAACAACTATAGAGGGTATTAAAATATAAAAGTTTGGAATAAACTTTTAATTTTTAAAAGATCCAAAATAATGAAATTTGATCCAAATATTATAAAAAATTAGTACTTAAAAATTTGAGATATTTATCAAAAATATTTGTCAAATAATAATAAAGCATATAAACAAATACTATTTACTAAGTTTTTTTTAAAATATTATTTGAAAAATCTATGACGAAACGGGCTTGATATTAATTATTCCAACAGCAAAGTAAGCAAGAGAATCGTTCACTGGATTGACTTTGGATATATGTGCAGAGAAAGGGGTGGTTGGTTAAATCTGGCACACCAATCAATTATGACTATTTTATTTTCAAAAAAAGGAACATTACAATAATAATCGTAGTAATACTTTACTTTGTGAATACAAAATTTCGTGTTTTACAAATTTCACTAGTCAAATATGTACAACGCTTACTATGTACAAATTAAATATATCAGTCACGTGAGGCACAAAATAAATTGTCTGTTTAATTCGGAGGCATAGTCACATAATATTTACATATATAGGTTAAAATATTTTTCATGTATTAAATTTAAATATCTTTAACAAAATTTTTAATTTTACCTCTAACTTCAACAATATTATTAAAATAAATGTTTGCTTTGTTGGTACATGACTATATGTTAGAGATATGCTTTGCCAGATACTAATGAAGAAGAATCGTCACAAAAACATAAGGTCCTCCATATTTTGTCCTAACAGTTCAACTAGTAGAAGTGTAGAACAAACAAAAATAAACCAAGCAAATGGGAATTTTAATTGTGAAAGAATTGAAAGAAGGTCGATATTTTAAGTCAGATATTTTGTTGCTTATTTTTATTTATGTTAGTGAAAAAACTTACAAGATAATAAAATTGCAAGATTACAATTGAAAATAAAATGAAGAAAGTAATCTTTTCAGGCTGAGGCGCGGATATCTCGCTCTCTTTAAGGAGATTCAAGCCCACTGCAGCAAATGTTTTCACCGGTCCAGCAGTAGTCCTCTTTGACTTGTCCCCTCCAGGATACAACAACCTTCACAAAGTATAACTCAACAACTCTGGACAAGAGTTGAGTCCAAAGCTCCACAAAAAAGAACACCTTCCTTCAACTAATAAGAACTCTCTTTTTGACTAACTCTTTCACTCTTTGTTTTCTCTTGTGTTTTGTGTATCTCTAAAACCAAATGAAGACTATCACTATTTATACTACAAGAAGTCTTCCTAGCAATGAATAGGAAGATAATGGAGGTAGTAAATAGTGAAGATAATGGCCTTAGGAGTTTCATAGGTTACAATAGGAGTTATATAGGTTACATAGGTTACAATGGGAGTTACATAGGTTACATAGGTTACAAAGGGAGTTACATATGTTACATAGGTTACAAAGGGAGTAATGGAGGAATTAAGAGTGAAATACATTGATGGATAACCAATGCTAATGGATGATGTAGAAGTCATCCATTCCAATGTTCATTCTTATAACTCCAAAATAAAGCAATTTAATATGTTAAATATTAATATTAAAATGCTAATAACCTAACAATCCCCCACTCATTTTAATATTTAGATAAGAGAGTATATCAGTTGAAGGAAGACTACTATGCATAATGAAGGTGTGCTCTGCATTGAACCTCCACTTAGTGAAACAGTAACTTTTACTCCAGAGTCGTAGTGGTCTCAGACTTGAACTATGACTGCTTAAGGGAAATAAAATATCACTGCTCACACATAATAATCAAGGTGTTGACATGAGCTTTAACAGCCAGCACGTTATGGACATGTGCTATCCCGGTTTCATGAGTGCATTTGAGAATAAGCCCCATTCTCATAGGAAGCGACCTACTTCCACACATCACATAGGTGAAATCTGTCGAGAGTGCTCCTGTAAGATTAACACTCCACCCATACGGGCTACAGATATTCATTAAGAGTTTTATCAACTCAACCTTCACAAACTACAGGAAATAATGCACTCACATCATAGGGAGGGAAAAAAATAGTGCATTTTTCACAACAAGTCATCATATGATTAGTTTTTCCCTTTGAACCTGGTTATAGGATCTCTAGTCCCCAGGTTGGGTTTCCTCATATATGACTCAAGGATTTGTAGGCTTCAATCCCATCCCCCTCGATGTGCTCCAGACCTTTTCTCTTGTTAAGGCCTTCGTAAGAGGATCTGCAAGATTATCACAAGATTTGACATAATCAACATTAATGATACCATTTGTCAAATACGATCTTACATTACTGTGTTTCCTCCTTATAGGTCTGGATTTACCGTTGTAATAACGGTTTTGAACTCTACCAATTGCAGCGGTGCTATCACAATGAATTAAAATAGGAGGAATTGGTTTTTCAAAATAAGGAATTTGAAACAATAAATCTCTTAACCAATTCGCTTCCTCACTAGCTGAAGCTAAAGCAATTAGTTCAGCCTCCATGGTAGAGTTAGCAATTATAGTTTGCTTTTTCGATCTCCAACAAACAGCACCACCACCTAAAGTAAAGACATAACCAGTGGTAGAACAGGAATCACCTGACAAAGTGTTCCAATCCGCATCACAAAAGCCTTCAAGTACAGCAGGATATTTTTTATAGAACAAACCACAATTTTTCGTTCCAATTAAATATCTCATAACTCTTGTTATAGCATGCCAATGTTCATTACCTGGCTTGCTTGTAAACCTGCCAAGTACTCCTACTGCATATGCAATATCAGGCCTAGTGCAATCAGTCACATATCTCAAACTTCCGATTATACTAGCATATTCCTTTTGATTTATTACATCATTTTCACTTTCAACAGGAAATAAGTGAACACTTGAATCAAAAGGAGTAGCAACATGCTTGCAATCATGAAAGTTATATTTTTTCAAAATTTTCTCAACATAATGTGACTGGTCAAGGAAAATCCCCTCACATGTTCTTGTTATTTTTATTCCAAGAATAAAATTTGCCTCACCAAGATCTTTCATATCAAAATGGCTTCTAAGAACATTTTTAGCTTCATCAATAACATTCATGTTAGAGCCAAAGATCAACAAATCATCAACATATAGGCAAATGATCACATGTGAATTATTCCAAGACTTATGATATATGCACTTATCACACTCATTTGTTTTAAAATCATTTTCAATCATGCAGGAATCAAACTTTTCATGCCATTGCTTTGGTGCCTGTTTCAAGCCATATAGGGATTTAGTAAGTTTACATACTTTGCTTTCTTGGCCTGCTTCAACAAAACACTCGGGTTGGTCCATATAAATTTCTTCATTTAGGTCTCCATTTAGAAAAGCAGTTTTTACATCCATTTGATGAATTTGCAAATCAAAAATTGCAGCCATAGCAACTAAAAGTCTAATGGATGTAATTCTTGTTACCGGAGAAAAAGTATCAAAAAATTCTAGGCCTTCTAGTTGTTTAAAACCTTTTGCAACTAGCCTAGCCTTGTATTTATCAATAGAACCATCCGGTTTCAACTTTTTCCTTAAGACCCATTTGCAACCAATTGTTTTACAACCCGGTGGTAAATCAACTAACTTCCAAGTTTTATTAGAAATTAGAGATTCCATTTCATCATTTACAGCCTCTTTCCAAAAAATAGAATCATGTGAAGATAATGCTTCTTTCAAAGTTAGAGGGTCATTTTCAACATTAAACACATAAAAATCAGGACCAAACTCTTTTTCTACTCTAGCTCTTTTACTTCTTCTTAACTCAAAATCAACAACTTCTTTATTTTTCAAAGTTGAAGTAGAAGAACTAGGTAGTGACAAAATATTTTGTTCAATCCTTTGACCCCCACTATTTTTAGTATCAAAAGGAAATTTATTTTCATGAAAAATAGCATCACCAGATTCTATTACAATATTATCTTCAAGATTAAAAAATCTATAGGCTGTACTATTTGAAGCATAACCAAGAAAAGCACAAGTAGTAACTTTCTTACCCAACTTTGTAATCTTGGGATCCATTAGCCTCACAAAGGCTAGACAACCCCAAACTCTTAGATATCCCAAACTTGGCTTGTAACCTTTCCACAATTCAAAAGGTGTCAATTTAGACTTTTTATGAGGCACACGATTCAACACATAACAAGCAGTTAAGATAGCTTCACCCCAAAAATTTAAAGGTGCATGTGACTCAATAAGCATGGCATTAGTCAATTCAACCAAAGTTCTATTTTTCCTTTCTGCTACTCCATTAGACGAAGGAGAGTAAGGAGGAGTAGTTTCATGAATTATTCCCAATGATCTAACAAAAGAATTAAACTCATTTGATTCATATTCACGGCCTCTATCACTTCTAATTCTTTTTATTTTTCTTCCAAACTGATTTTCAACCTCATTGAGATAAGTTTTGAAATTTTCAAAAGCATCACTTTTATTTTTCATCAAGTAAACATATGTAAACTTAGAAAAATCATCAATGAAAGTGATAAAATATCTATTACCTCCACGAGTTAGAATTCCACCAAGTTCACAAATATCAGTATGAACTAATTCTAACAAATCAGTTTTTCTTTCAACTTGAAAATGAGGCCTTTTAGTGATCTTGGCTTTACTACAAGCCTCACACTTTTCAAAATTCTTTTTAACCATTGGGATTAATCCTAAACTACTCATGATTCCAACATAACGATCATTAATATGACACAAACGAGCATGCCAAAAATTAGTAGAAGAAAGCATATAAACAGAAGTAGAAGTTTTATTCATTTCAACATTCAACTTAAACATCTCATCACATGCATACCCCTTCCCCACAAAAATACCTTTCTTCACTATTACATATTGATCAGATTCAATAATCTGTTTAAAGCCTGCTTTATTAAGAAGAAAACTAGACATCAAATTTTTTCTCATAGAAGGAGTATAAAGTACATCTTTCAATGTTAATATCCTTCCAGAAGTAAAACACAATTCAACATCTCCCTTTCCAAGCACTTGAGTAGTGTGAGCATCACCAAGCATGATGGTTTTGGGCTCCTCAAAATGAGTATATTTTTTAAACCAGTCTTTGTCATAACAGACATGACGGTTTGCACCAGAATCAGCCCACCATCCATCAACATTCTCAACCATGTTTATGTCGGTAATCACCGCCACAAAAGGTTCTTCGGTAACGTTTGCCTGAGGGTTAGGACCACGTTTCCGGAATCTGCAAAATCGAGCAATATGCCCACTCTTGCCACAAACAAAGCATGGTCCCTTTTCTTGAACTTGTTGATTTTGTGCTTGGTGATTTTCACCATTATTTTTCTTGGGAGGTCTACCATTATTTTTCTTGAATTTTTTCTTCTTAGGCTTTAAAGAAGTATTTTTGTGAGTTTCAGGAGTAGCATTATTCGAAGTAATTAAATTTACCTTCGATGTGATGTTGTTCTCTTCTGTTTGTAAAAGTGCATCTTGGCCCCTTGCTTCTTCTTCCATGCGGATTTTCATTATCAAGGTTTCAAGAGAGGTTTCCTTTTGTTTGTGGCGCATAGTTTTTTGAAATTCCTTCCAAGAAGGTGGAAGTTTATCCACTATGCCACAAACAATAAGGTTATCTCCAATTTTAACCTCTTCGGACCTAAGCTCTCCAACAATCATGATGAAGTCTTGAGCTTGATCTACCACTGATTTGTTGTCCACCATTTGGAAACGAAAAAATCTACTAGCTGCATATTTTTTCGCTCCAGCCTCTTCGGTATCATACTTACTCTGCAATGCCTTCCAAATTTTCTTTGCACTAGAGTAAGTTCTATCATAATAATCATAAAAATTATCAGATAGACAATTAAGAAGATAATACCGACACTTATAGGAATCACCATCGTACTTTTCCACTTTCTCTAGATGAGAAATAGTTTCATCATCATTCATAGTGGTGATGTCTTCTTTATTTGGATTCTTCTCAGTTAATACATAAGAAACATTGAGAAGACTTAAGTAGAAAAGTACTTTACCCTTCCATCTCTTGAAATGGTTACCATTGAACCAAAATGGCTTGTTAAGATCTCCCATCTTGACATCCGCGGTTTTTTCAATTGTAGCCATCAATGAATCTCCTTAAAATTGTTAGTGAAAAAACTTACAAGATAATAAAATTGCAAGATTACAATTGAAAATAAAATGAAGAAAGTAATCTCTTCAGGCTGAGGCGCGGATATCTCGCTCTCTTTAAGGAGATTCAAGCCCACTGCAGCAAATGTTTTCACCGGTCCAGCAGTAGTCCTCTTTGACTTGTCCCCCCCAGGATACAACAGCCTTCACAAAGTATAACTCAACAACTCTAGACAAGAGGTGAGTCCAAAGCTCCACAAAAAAGAACACCTTCCTTCAACTAATAAGAACTCTCTTTTTGACTAACTCTTTCACTCTTTGTTTTCTCTTGTGTTTTGTGTATCTCTAAAACCAAATGAAGACTATCACTATTTATACTACAAGAAGTCTTCCTAGCATAATACATAAACATGACTCTTATTCAGCGTCAGCTGAGAGTATGCACAAATCGACACTTAAATTTGTATGTCCTACTTGGGATCCTACATGTACTATGTCATGTAGGACATGTGTGTCTACTTGTTCGATTTTATACAAGTTTAAGTGCCTACTTATGCACACTCAAAGTTGGAGGACATAATTATCTGTTGAAGCCAAGTTGAAAATCATATTTGTATATTATGCATTAGAAATAAATTTTCATTTTTACTTGTCTACTTTAATATATCAAGAGAAAATAATAAGCTGACTAAACACTTATCTTATTTACTATTGTTTAAAGAGTGCAAAATTTAGACAATTATAAATGAGCAAATATCTATAAGACTTTTTTTTTCTGAATAATAATAATATTATTTGAGTTAATTTATGTGAATTTTGACTATTTAATCAGGTACTTATTAGCTTACACTGTAATGTTATGATGTTATTGAATTATCTTAACGTGAAAAATCATAAACTAAAATTAATCACGTTTAATAGATTTGAACTTTAATTAATCTTCCATGCAGTGATGTCTGCCAACTGACAAGTTCTTAGTAGTCATAAGTCAAACATATATACTCTTAAAGAAAGAATTCTTACTCATTTCATTGATCTAAGGATAGTAAATAATCAAAATAACATAAGTTTAAACTGTAATATTATACCATAATTTTGCCATGGTTCAACTTATAAATTTGACAAAGTTCGATAGTGTTAACTCATGTCATATATTTATATTACAAAATTACTTATATATATGAAACAAATAATTTATTTATAATTCAGTAAGGAATTTTTTTTTAAAAAAAATATAATCCAAACTCTAATTTTAATTCAATTGGACTTACTTGTAACAAAAATCAAATTCCATTAATAGGATATTACGTGGAATATTGAGGAGAGGACTTCGTTTTATTTTCCCATTTTCGGGCGGATCATGATTTCAACGTTTTTCGTTTTTGGCCCTTCACACTAAACAAACAGGCCCTAACACCCTTTCTGTAACAAAAAAAATAAAACAAAACCCACTGCCTCTTTTTGAGAAGAAAATTCCAGAAGAAAAGTTTAGACGTCGCTTGCACGATCGCTGTTGCTGTTGCTGAGTAGATTACACAGGTGAAATTTTCTTTCCTCTTCGATCTATTTGTTATTTGTTTAATACTATTCTGTTACTTCGCTTCGAGATTAAGCTTCCGTTTTCGCTTTTTTTCTTCCATTATTATAGCCAATTTTTAGTAAGAGACCTGTTTTTTAGTTTTTGTGAATTTTATTTTGGATTCGAGAATTCGGATTGGGATTATGTGTTTTCTGTAGCTCCATTCAATAATTTATGTTTAGCTGGAGGTTGGTTTTCACAAGAGGTAGCTTATTTTTAATATTTGGTGTTTTTTAAAAAAAAAAATTGAATTGGATTATATAGCATGTTAAATTGATCAATGTTTGATACTGTAAGTCTGTAACTGCGGGGATTTTTTGATATTTTGGATTGATGGACAAAATTAGGAATACTCTGTTTCTGCAGTAAATATCAATCAATCATTAGTAGATGTGTTTTTTGTTTTCCTTTTTTTTTTTTATGAATTTATATACTATATCGATTTTTTTCGGGATCTTAGGGATGATTATAGCCCAGTGTTAGGGACCTTTGGTTGGCAGCGTGTGTTCTGTAATTAGGTAGTACAGTAATTCTTGCTGGACAGACAAGCTTGGTGGAATGTGTTTGTCTTCTAAATGTTTTTCGTTAGATATGGATTACACCTAATACTGCTTGCTGGCTTCTTGGGGCCTCTCCTCCGTTCTCATATTGTTTATGTTTGTGATGAGCTATATTTGGAACTTGGAAAGCCCTATATTCAGGTTTTATCTTTTTCATTCATTTCTCTCCTTCCTAGCTGAATAAAGCAAGAAATTGTAACTTATTTTTCAATAGGTATTGACTGATGGCTCATAAATTACCTTTTTTAACAATCATGTAGCAGTTGCTGACTCAAGTTTATCACAGTTTTTGGTTGTGTACGTTTTTGGGGACATTAGAATGTATTTTAGAAGCATAGGATCTCAAAGGAGCATTAAGTAATGTATACTGTATAGTCATTGTTCTTATTGACCTCCTATTCTGAATTATCCAAGTAATAGTGTGAGTGGACATGATTTTGGAATTCAATGCTTTGCATGTTAGAAACAACTTTTTCTTCTCTTAATTGGGGGTTTAACTTTTGTGTAGTCCATGTTTCATTTTACTGCTGATCTAATAATATTTTTCTTCATGTTAACATATATATATATATTCATGGTGCCAGGGTTTTGGATTTTGAATCTTGATGGCTGAGGATAACACAGATGAACTAGCGAGTCCAGCAGCAAGTGTGAAGAATGACTCTATGGCTGAGGATAACACCGATGAATTAATGAGTCCAGTAGCTAGTGTGAAGAATGACTCCATGGCCGAGGATAACACTGATGAACTAGTGAATCCAGTAACTAGTGTGGAAAGTGACTCTACTGGAAGTAAACCAGATAGAATCAGCACAAGAAAATCAGGTTCTCTGAGTAATGCTCACAAGGTTCTTCCCTTCTATCGCAACTCCTCCTCTACATCTAATAATGGAGGTAATACAAGAAGGCAATCCACTGGGAAGTTGCATTCTCCTGACAGTGGACAAGATGTTCTTCCTCATTATCTGAGAGCTTCCACTGGTTCTTGCCATGACTTTTGTAAATATGGCAAGAAGCATTCCTCTGAACCAAAGCCATGGCATTCTCTATCAAAAAGAAAGAACAAACTTCCCGCTGATGAGCAGAGTCCTGCACAGACCTTGGTGGGAGAGGCTAAAAAGGGGACTTCGGTCAAGCAGAAGCCTTCCACTCCTCCAGGGAGTGTGCTGGGAGAGAAAAAGAAGGTAACTGGAGTTGACCAAAAACCTTCCACTTCTCCAGGGAGTATGCTGGGAGAGTCAAAGAAAAGGATTGTGGTCAAGCAAAACACTTCCACTACTTCAGGGAGTAGCCAGGGAGAGGCAAAGAAGGGGATTTTGGTCAAGAAAAAGCCTCCCACTCCTCCAAGGAGTATGCTGGAAGAGGAAAAGAAGGTGAATGTGATAAATCAAAAGCCTTCAGCACCTCAGGAGAGTATACTTGAAGATGACAAGAAGGTGGCTATGGTTGAGCAAAAGCCTTCTTCTCCTCCAGGTAGCATACAGGGAGGGGTGGATGAGGTGACTGTGGTTGATCAAAATTCTTCAGCTTCTCTGGAGAGTATGCTAGGAGAGGGAGAAATAATGACTGCAGTTGAGCAAAAGCTTTCTACTCCTTCAGGGAGTGAGCTGGTAGCGGGAGAGAAAGTGACTCTGGTCAATCAAAAATCATCCGCTCCTCCAGTGAGTATGCTAGGACAGGGAAAGAAGTTGAATGTGGTCGATCAAAGACCTCCTTCCAAGGTTCATTCTCTTGAACCCTCAGAAATGATAAAGAAAAAGGCACTGCTGCCACCAAAGAGTGTTCACTCTCTGAAATTGGATTCCTCAAGTTACAAGATGCCAGAGACAGAGAAGAAAATGAAATCTGTTTTGGTAAAGCATTCTCCTCCTGAGCAGACAAAGCTCAAAATGGTAAAATCTTCATCTAAGATCTTGGGAGGTGTAGATGCAGGGGTCAGAAAAGTCGGCGCTGTTAATTCTAGAAAACAAAAAATTGTGTCTAAAGTATCTGGGGAGAAGTCTTTGAAGATCCCAACTCTTTCATGTTCTCCAAAATCTTCCTCTGTTAAACCTTTGATCTTGAGGGCAAGAAATAGTATAAGCCTTAAACTGCTGTCTCCGCTGAAGGACCAGAACAAGATGCGGAGAGATGGAACGAACAAACCAAAGTCTGCCTCCCAGTCACAATCACATTTGTTGTCTAATGAAGTGGATAAAAAAGTTAAGTCTGCAGGCAGTGCATCAGGTAAATACACATCTAGCAGCAAAAAGTTGTTACACATAGCAGAGGCAGAAGCTGATGGGAAAAATCAGAAGAAGACATTGAGGAAAGGCAAGACAGCTGTTTCTAATGATCAAAATCCTTCAGTGGTGAAACTGAAATTCAGGAGGGGTAAGGTAATTGATCTCCAGCCAGAAACCAGCAGCCCTAGGAGGCTGACATTTAGATTGGGACGACATATGGGTGAAAGCCAGGACAGTAATATAAGAAAGAGAAATTTTAGAAAGAAAGGAGTTGATGATGACGGAAGTAATACTATCCCTAACTCTAGAAAAATTGTTTTGAGGCATCAGGATGTGCAGGAAAAGAAAGATGTGCAGGGTTTGTTGAATAATGTGATTGAAGAGACAGCGAGTAAGCTTGTTGAAACCAGGAAAAGCAAGGTTAAAGCTTTGGTGGGAGCTTTTGAGACAGTTATTTCCCTCCAAGATAAACCTTCTACAGTAACAGTTTCTTGATTAACAACCATAATTTTTTAACACATAGGAGCAATTGCAAATATAGTGGATGATATAGCTTTTCTGACCTGGTTTAAGTATGTTTGTCGTGTTTCTCACTCTGACTCATCGTCTTAACGATTTCTTGATGGTTTTTTGGTTCTGTTCTTGTGATTGAATAAATTCAGTTTCATCTGGATGCACCTACTTGGAATTGAGAGATAAAGTCGCGTAAGATTGTGAACTTTTTATCACTTATGGAGGCTGTGATTGTTGTGTTAGATCTTAGATCAGTAGGTGTTTGCGTATATTAAAATTTCTATGTTGAGCTGGTTGCTCAGTGAACATATATTGCTGTTGGAATCATTTTAGGTGGGATTTGTTCATACTTTCTGTTGAATAAGCGCATTGAAGAAGACGGAGCGTGTGAAAACACTATGCAAAAAGTGTTTCGTCCGTGGTACTGGTTTGTCATTGTGCTTGTATACTGTTTGGCGTGTTTCCTATGAGCTGTTGTGGAAAAAGAATCTGTCTCTTGACTGCAAAATTTACTGTTGTTTCTCATCCTGCCATATACAATAAGTTATAAGTAACAATCAAATGCAAATATTGTATCCCAAGTGACCATACAATACCACCCAAACAAGTTAAAATATTTATGTTCATCTTTTATTTAGGTAACTTGAACTGGTATATTAGGTCCCTCCTTTGATGAAAGGTTGTACATTTCAGCTTAAAGAAGCCACTTCAGTTTGATGAACTTAGTTATATCTACTATCTTCACCAATTAATCATAACATCTAGCTAAAGTGGAGTCACTCGTTGAACTTTATTGTAAAGTTATTTTTTGAGTTTTCCAATTTGTCATTGATGCAAGGATGAAGGTGTGATTCCAAGAACCACTTTTCTGCTGAATGAACAAACATAAATTCAAGTTAAAATAGTCCAATTCATTCATCTTTGTCTATCTTTTTTTTTTCCTAAGAAAAGAAAAATTAATCTTCTCCACGTTTCCGTTGTCGATTGGCCGTTGGATGAAAGAGTTACTATCATACTACTAATTTTCTCGTCCAATGGAGATAGATTCAATATAGTCCTAAAAGGACATCCAATAATATTGGAACAATACATAAAAATAGTTTCAATATTCAAATCTAGAAAAATATGTATCTCTAATGTAAACGCATATAACAAATTATTTATTGTTTACAAATTTTTTTTTCTTCAATTTATAAAGAGTCATTTTGATTTACAAATAATAATATTGAAATTATCGTTATTTCTGAAAATACTTGGTGGGCGAAATAGTATCTATCGAATTGGGCCGTACACGTGCTGTTGACAAGCCCAAGCCCTCTGGGTTAATAAACCGGGTCCCAAAATATCATTTGATTGGTTTCAACTGGACAATTTGGGAATGACGCCTCACTCGGCGTCAGCTCAAACGGCTCAGTCAATTTCTTTGTCCTAAGTCCATTGAACCCACCACTGATCACTTTCTCTCCACCGATAACTTGCTCTTTCTCCGGCCAACTTCTCCGATCTCCACTCCGGCGACTACAGCTTGTACGTTCTCCTTTTATATCTTACTTTCATTCTCTCTCACTTACTCACTCATACACAAACCCTAATTACGATTTTAAATCTTAGGGTAGGATAAGGAATGTGACTTGTATTGCTATGGAGTTGTCTGATTCAGCTGCACGAAGAAACCTCAGCTCCAATTTTGATATTTTATCTGTTTTTAACTAGATTTTTTTTTTCTGCATCTTAGGTGATAATGCAATTTTTTTGGTATAAAAGACCAACATTTTCACGAAATAAGGAAAAAATATTAGTGTTATCTCCTAATTTCAGTTTTTTAATATTTAGTTAGTTGGAATAGAAGTCATAAATGCAATATCTTTTACTAAATTGTTCCAATAATTCTAAAGATTATACTTTTCTTGAACAGTATTAATCTTTATTCATTCTCTACAAAATCTTGATGTGATAGGTATGATCTTGATTTGTTTTTTTTTTAACTTGACACTGAATGTAGAACGAGTCAGGTGTGTTTGTTTGGTATGTCATTCTTGACGAACTTATTTTCAACTCTTCGGTATATTGAACTGTGGATTATATTTTCTCCGAGGGATCTATTCCACCAAAAGGGGATAAGAACTTTCTTCCGTTTATAAGTGTCCAAACTCTTTATGTGTGCATGAAGTGCAAAAATAACCTACAAAGCTCTTCTTACTAGTCACAATTCCGTTTTGTTCTTAGAGTTGTCGAACCCTATTCTTTACTGGAAACTGTTATCCAGATGAAACATATCGTTCGACTCTACATGTGATGTTGTTTAATTCTTCGAAACATTAATGACCCTATTCTTATTTGGAACTAGAACTGGTAACGCCAGCCATAAGTACGTTCCATCTGCTTCTAGGACCTGTAAGTTCATCATTCAATGGTTACCAACCAAAAACTTCTGAGTTCCGAGCTTGTACCAAATTTAGATTTCTATCCTCTAGGGCCCAAATCTCTTTGAAGTTGTTTCAGAACTAAATTATTTTAATTGTTCCGAATTCTTTATTTCTCTCATGTCATGGGTCATCTGTTGAGTACCACTAATTTTTTTTTGATGAAGTAAGGTATTTCATTAAAAAGCATCAAGCAGATGCTGAATTACAGAATAGATAAAAGGGCTCACAGAGAGCATAAGCAAAAGTTGTTTGCTCCTTTTCAATCTTCAAACTAGTACTAGAGAGCTAACAAAGTCACGAAATTGTTCAGTGCTAAATACAGGGGTTAAATTAACCCAACTGAGTACCGCTAAGTTCTGGGAGCAGTATATATGTTATATTCACCTCATGTGTTTTTCACTTGTGCTAAAGGTTACTGATTTACATCTTGGGGAACTTTTGTTTTCTAGTACTTCTGCATTTTGTTCATTAATTCTGTAACCTATAATACAACATGGCCTGGGAAAGTGCATTCTTATCTTTATATTCTGCAAAAGCATTGATGGGTAAATTATTTTGTTGATAAGTATTAATAGGTTGATGATTTAATTAACAAAATATGATCTGTTCTTTAATTAGTAAATAATGATGTAGTAAAAGTAAACTTATCAAGTGACTAAGTAGAGAGATTACTTGCTATCAATGTGCTTTTGAAAAATCCCGTTATTCCTGTATTCGACATACTAGCATTATTGATTAATGTATAGGGTTGTTGACCAGAGTCATATTTCATTGTTTATGCCATCAAATAGCCATTATCTAGATCATTTCCTACATTTCTTACAACCAATTGAAGTATCTTGGTATTTGATGTCATCTTTGTGAACTTTTTAGAAATATATGACCTAACTTTTGTTGTCATTTCAATCATGATGATTGCAGTTGTAAACAATGATCATTACTAAACAATATCGCTGCATACACTCAGCTAGTTGTTTGTGTACAAAAGGGCATCTTAGCGAAGAAGTTATATTTCTGGTTTTTCAGCGACTAAATTGGAATCCTAAGTCGGTGGCAACTCTATCCTGTGTTTGCAAATGGTTTGATGATCTTGCAAAGAGAGTGCTCTGGAAGGAGTTTTGTAAGACGAGAGCTCCAAAAATGATGCTTGATTTACAGTCCAGTGGGAGTCACAGTGTTGATGGGAACTGGAGGGCTCTTGGAAAGCTTCTTATTTACTGTTCTGGATGTACTAAAGGTGGCTTATTCAACAGCATCCATGTTCCAGGACACTTTGTTTACAGGACTAGGTTCTCTAGGACCTCTGGGAAGAGCTTTCTGTTACCACAATGCAGGACGGATGTATTGTATGTTTCTGATCCTTGCGAGCATCTTGACCAAGGAGAAGAGGGGGATATTGGATTTTTTCGGGGAATATTTAAATCCTTTGCTACCTCAAAAGTTCGTAAAATGTTAATTAAGAGGGAGGCTCAGCTCCATCCAACAGAAGTGTGCCCTTACTGTAAGGCAAAACTGTGGAGCATGCTGCAAGCAAAAATGGTACCAGAAAGTGCCAGCTGTAGATTGGGTGCTTATGAAGATGCAATTGAGTATTATGTGTGCCTTAATGGGCATGTGCTTGGTATATGTACCCTCTTGCCCTTGTCTGATTCTGAGGAAGCTTCAGATCACAGTGATGCATGAATGCAGGTATCATTGTCAAATCACACATTTGTTGCTTGACGTAGAATATATTGGCTATTTGTATTTTAGTGATGGCATGTTGCCATTTTATCGCGGCAGAGAGTTTGCTATATGCAACCTTTTATCTATTGATTCATGTTATCCCATTTTCTGTTTTTTTTTTGTGTGTATCAGAGGGGAAAAAGATGATAAAAGTCGTTGGATTGTTCTTTGACGGACAAGCAAGACATAGTTCATTAAGTGGAAGATCTCTTTTGGTGGACCATGGACATGGAACTGTATTTATGCAAGCTTGCCACTTTCCAAACTTATCTGACCCCGATAGTAGCTCACTGCAAACCTGTGACAGATCGTTGTTATCTCAGTTGTAACAAACGCAAGAATTTGTTTGTATATTTTATGGCCTCAAATGTGCATCTAATCTAAGTGACATGTTAGAATCTGCAACATTTCGAGAGTTGTTTGTTGTGAGCAGCAGTTAAGAGTTACCCCATGTAAAGTTTGAAAAAAAAAATATTGAATGCAATTCTGATGAAGCGAGTCATTTGCCATTTTCTCCCACCTTAATTCATGTGCCCTGTGGGTAATAAACGAATTTGTTTTTTTCTTAGATTATTTCATTTAGTTGAAGAGACTATGCATTTAGTTTAAATTCTATTTCTGCCTTGAGTTTTTAATTTGGTTAAAGATGTAAAAATCAGTGGAGGAACAAAAGAGAGATTTGGGAGAATATTCTATGTTAAGAATCCTAATTGTCGTTTTTCAGTATTACAATCTACAATGAGATAAACATGCAATTTAACTTAATGAATTTATCTAAGATATATTAGCTATTCTCTACGACGGTAAATTAATGATAATGGTCCTGCGATAAAATAATCTCAAAATTAGCTGATACCTCGATAAATTTATTGTTTATCCATCTTGGTTCCAAATTACCGTCCACCGTTGCATTAATGGGTTTGGGCCGGATCTTAAATAAGGCCCATTCTGCTAGCAGATATTTGTACTAAAAGTTGTCGTTATTTTAAGTTTTCTTCCTCAATTCGAAATTTTTACTTGACTGTAGCATGAATTCCCATCCGTGTCTCCATTAGTGTGCTGAAGAAGTCAAGTTTCCCCTCAATCTACATATTCTACTCTGCCTTCTAAATTTCAGGTAATTTTTCATTTCTTCGAGCTCTTGACGAAACACGAAGGAGAAGTACGGTTGAAGGTCGAATGGTTCGTGCGGATAACAAATATTACATGCATATTTGTCCTATTCCCATTATCAATTCTTTAATTTGCTCAAATTGAACGGTAAAGATTGGAACTTTGGTTGATTATGGTGTTCAAACTCTATTGAATTTCTTCAGGCGGTGGCTCCAAGTTGTAGTGTTGATTTAGGTGAGAAATTCTGTCGTATGAGGTTGTTGTACCTTGTGGAGCGAGTATGGTACACGTGATAAAGAACTTTCCTACTTTAGCAGTTTCTTTAGATGGAAATGAGAAGAGCAATCGATTGTTCTGTTCAAGAGCTCTTTATAGTGGAAAAGTTAAGGGGTGTCTTGGTTTTACTAGTTCTAGATTGGTTAATGCTTTTGAGCGATGCAGTTTGTTTGGAATTGAACAGATTAAGTTGTCAACTGTTTTATTTAACATCAAGGAAGTGAATAACCTGTGTAACATAGCTCTGAATGTCGCTTGTGAAATAGAACCTATGTGTGGTGAAGAGACTGAGGGTTCTGATATTGAAAAAGATAATTCAGCCAAAGATCAATGTAGCCTAGAATTGTTTGGTAAGGACTGTTTGATGAATTCGTATACTGAAAGATATGATACAAACCAACCTTCAGGTTCTCTTGAAGAAACTAAAAGTTCAGTTGACAACGGGATTCTATACCTAGAAGAAATGGATGAGAAGGTATTGTCAGAAAGGATCTTGAAGCTCAGCAGGCTAAATAAACATAAAAGTGCATTGGTGATATACAAGTCGATGATTTTTTCAGGTCTTAAACCTGATTTACATGCATGTAATTCCCTTCTTTCAAGTCTCTTGAGGAATGGAATGCTTGATAATGCATTAAAAGTATTCAACTCCATGAAGGCTAGTGGGCTGACAACCGGCCACACTTATAGCTTAATTCTGAAGGCAGTTGCTGATGCTCGGGGTTATGACAGAGCAATAAACATGTTCCGTGAATTGATAAGCAGTAGAAATCTTAGAGAACAAATTGATATTATTGTATACAACACAATGATATCCATCTTTGCAAAAGCAAACAACTGGGATCAGGCACAGAAGATTTGGAAAATTTTGCAGTATGATGGTCAAGTTGGAACAACAGTCACTTACCGTCTGTTAATTTGCACATTTGTTCGTTGTGGTCAGAATGAACTAGCTATTGATGCATATAATGAGATGATTCATAATGGGTTAAGCCCAGAAAGTGATACGATGCATGCTATTATTGGAGCATACAGTAGGGAGGGTAAGTATGACTCTGCATTGAATATCTTGCAATGTATGTTGGACAGTGAGCTTAAGCCAAATGCGAGAGCATGCAACATAGTGATCAACTCACTTGGAAAAGCTGGCAAAGTCAAGCTTGCATTTGAGATTTATGATCTGATGAAATCATTAGGTCATGCACCTGATGTATACACATGGAATTCCTTGCTTAATGCCTTAAACAGGGCAAATCGATATTGTGATGCAATTCAGCTCTTTGAGAGAATAAGAAATATCCAAAGTGTTATTTTGAATGAGCATATATACAATACTGTTTTGACATCATGCCACAGACTTGGGTTGTGGGAGAAAGCTGTACAGGTACTGTGGCAGATGGAGGCTTCTGAACTCCCAGTTTCAACTGCATCCTATAATCAAGTCATTGGAGCTTGCGAGGTAGCCAGAAGACCCAAGGTTGCATTACAAGTGTATTACCGCATGGTTCGCCAAAACCGTTCTCCTGACATATTTACTCTATTGTCATTGATGAGGGTATGCATTTGGGGTTCTCTCTATAATGAAGCGGTGGAAATACTAAAAGTAAGTCCTGACATTCGTTCTTCTACCGTAACTATTGCCTTCTTTAAGTTCCCTGCCATATTGCAAATAAATCAGGGGATAAATACGCTACAACTGTGGATTTGATTGTTCATTTTTTTTGTTGGTAAGTTCTGATTTGAGAGTGAAGTCGCTGATTGATCTTATGCTTGTATGGGAATGTTCAATTTGCTATATCAAAAACTCAAACCCGTGGGAAAAAAAATCTAGACTGGAATGTTGATTATTAACTTGGCTTTGTTTCTTTACCACTATTTATTTGAGCCAAACTCTCCCCGGCACCATCCCAACACAGAAAATTCCTGTTCCTCTCTTCTTCTATTTTTCAAAAAATAAAATAAAATTGCTTTGACATTGGAGGTAAGTAATTAGGGAGGAGGGAATCATTCAGACATCAATCATTATCCAGGAGTAAAGTCACTTCAACTTTTATACTCAATGTGTTGCAGTTTTCTGAACCAAATGGATCACTTTACAATGCTGCTATTCAAGGGATGTGTTTAACAGGAAGGCTTGATTTGGCTAAGAAGCTGTACACAGAAATGCGTGAGAGAAGCCTTCAACCTGATGGCAAGACACGGGCTATGATGTTGCAAAACTTACCAAAAGATTCCAGGAGAAATAGAAAACGTAATTTGCAGAACTAAAATTATTTGGAAGAAAACAGTGTGCTTTACATTGAGATGAATAAGATATAATAATATTACTAATTAAGTTTCCTGTTATGATAAATTGTCATGTGAAGGTTAACCTGAAGGCCAATTAGAGTCAATGGGTGCACATGTGCTTGTAGCTGTGTTGATAGTCACGTACAAGACTAAGAAGACTCACTGAGGTGCAGCTACTCTAATGAACAGGTTTACATTTGAGTGTTTTATTCCTTACTTCTAATTAAGTTGACATTTGAATTACTCCTAATCTTCTACTTCTTATCGTTTCAGTTTTTTCAGTATATATGAAATTATGCTAATCACAGCCTGGACAGTGATTAACTAGTGGAGGACAAGATCCAGTTGGGTTTGCGGAGTCACTTGGCAAAGCATTCAGATTCAACAAATATATAGCATGGCCATTGGTCTTTGCCCTCCATGCAAGCACACCGAAAGCCGCCATTAAGCTTTGAGGAAACACACGTCTTCAAGCATATCATACATCCATAGAAAACATTTTTACGTAAAAACTTTGCACTCTGATGTAATAATAAATCATTCTATCGTCATGATAGTCTATTGTGTTGTGTGTAATAATAGATCATTCTATTGTGTCATGTGGGTGGCAGAGCGTATAATTATAGTGCCATTTTTTTTTGAATTAATATCTATCTACTTATTTGCACAGAAAATCTCTTTAAACAGAGATTTTTCATTTCTTACTGCTGCATTTAAATGCTTGTATTGCAACTTGAGGTCTCCTTTATCTCCTATATATCACACTGAGCTAAAGAAGTTAATAAGATTCGAAGATGAGATCGAAGTTGTTGTTTATATCCGTGAAATATGTATATCCATAATTTAGATACAAGAGCTACTACTAGTTAGATGCTCGAAATCATAGTATGTGTCTAAACAAGATGTTGAGGTGTAGTCTCATAATTTCTGAGAGAAAGCTTCTTGGTTCTCAGCTGGAGAATCTGAACCAGACTCTTGTCTTTTAAACACTAGCTTCTGCTGAGGAAGTTGTCCATTGGAGAATGCGCTGACCTCCGTGTCTACTAAAATAGTATCCTCGTCCTTGAATTCTCCTCTTAATATTCCTTTGGCCAATTCGTTCTCAACATTCTGCTGGATCACCCGCTTCACTGGCCGTGCTCCATAGTTGGGGTCATAACCAAGACTTCCAAGCAGTTGAATAGCAGCTTCGCTCACTTGAATCTTCATTTTACGATCAGCTAATCTCTGCTGCACTCTCTCAAGCTGTGACAACAAAAAATAGCTCAAACTCAAAGACATACATTTATATCCAGACACAGCATCAACTTCCAGCATTGACGCTACCAGAAAGTATATGCAAACGCAAACAAGCATGTGTTTTTAAGATTGGAAAAGGTATGTTACCTGTAATCGCACAATGCTACTGATCTGGTCACGATCAAGAGGCTGGAATACTATATATTCATCAACCCGGTTCATGAACTCAGGGCGGAAAACTGCACGTGCAGCATCCATCACCCTTTGCTTTATTGTTTGATAAGTCGCTTCCTTCGATGAATCATCATCATCATCTGTATTTAGGATATATTGTGAACCAACATTTGATGTCATGATGATGACAGTATTGGTGAAACTCACTGTGCGTCCTTGCGAGTCGGTCACCCTACCATCATCTAAGATTTGCAGGAACACATTAAATACATCCGAATGGGCCTTCTCAATTTCATCAAACAATATAACTGCATACGGTCTTCGACGAACAATCTCTGTCAACTGCCCCCCTTCTTCATACCCGACATAACCAGGGGGAGCTCCTATCAATCTTGAAACTGCATGCTTCTCCATGTATTCACTCATATCGATGCGCACAAGTGCCTCTTCAGTATTGAACAAATAGTTAGCAAGGGCCTTAGCTAACTCCGTTTTTCCAACTCCAGTGGGACCCATGAACATAAAGCTTGCAATAGGACGATGAGGATCTGAAAGTCCAGCACGCGAGCGCTGAATTGCCTCTGCTACTGCTCTTACTGCTGGATCTTGACCAACAACACGTTTGTGCAACTCTTCCTCTAAATGCAACAGCTTTTCCCTCTCCGACTGTTGTAGCTTAGAAACAGGAATCCCAGTCCACTTACTGACAATCTCTGCAATATCATTCCCAGTTACTTCTTCTCTGAGCATCGATTTTCCAGACTTCATATAATCACTCAGTTCTTTTTCTGAAGCTTCAAGTTGACGCTGCAAGGTGTTTAGACTCCCGTACTTAAGTTCAGCAGCACGATTAAGATCATATTCCCGCTCTGCTTGCTGGATCTCAAGGTTTACCCGGTCAATCTGTATTTAGGAAGAAAGTTAATCAAGCTCCACTGCAATCTAATTCATTTACATACGAATAGCTAATTCATTTACATACGAATTTCTCCTTAGCTAATTCAATTAACAGCTCATAATATAAATGCACTTCCATCAAGAGTAGTTAAACAAAAGAAACACCAGTTATGAACAAACTTCAGCTGCGTACCTCTTCCTTAATGGACTGCAAGCGAGTCATCACGCTCTTTTCATGCTCCCACTGCTCAGTCAGCTCAGCTTGCCTCTCCTTCAAAAGAGACAACTCAGTCTCAAGACGGTTTAACCGGTCTTTCGATGCTCTATCTGTATCATTAGTTAGAGATAGCCTCTCCATCTCCAACTTCAAAACTGCACGATTGATCTCGTCAAGGGCTGTAGGTTTTGAGGTGATCTCCATTTTCAGTTTTGCAGCAGCTTCATCAACTAGGTCAATAGCTGCAATTTGAAAACCAGCACTTTTAGCATAGACTATAAGTTCAATATGAACTAGTCTATTACACTCCACATTTTGTGCAGGTCAAATGCATGAGCACTTGGTGTATGCTTACTGGACCAAGGGAAACAATAATGTGGTGATGGAAGACTGAACGGTATGCTTTGATATGATCCAGAAAATGTGGCTACATCACCGCTCAAGTTGTTCCTTTCTACAGTATTTTGAGAAGGCCACGCTCAAATGTCGAAGTGATGATTAGTAGTTTGATAGGAATAAAAATCCACCAGCAGGACTAAGGTTAGGCCAAACAAATGCAAAATTGTTTCCTAAATTTTAAATCAAAATTACACAAGCAGGGCAACCGTAGTCGCCCAATTGGGTACTAGAACTTTCACCTTGTTGATAAGAGTTCGGTTCCCTTCTGGTAATCCTTCCCTTGCCCGCTCTATTTGCAGTAAATTAAAATAAAAACTAGACAATAAAGTTATATCACCATGAACGATACAGTATTTGTAAATATTAAATGAAATAACAAGTTGCTCTATAGTGAACAGCTTTTCAGTTTCTCACCTTTGTCAGGTAGAAAACGTCCACTAATATAACGGTCCGAAAGAATAGCTGCGTCGACAAGCGCAGTGTCTGAAATGCGAACCCCGTGATGTAGCTCATATCTTTCACGTAATCCGCGAAGTATGGAGACAGTGTCTTCAACTGTAGGCTGGTCAACATAAACTTGCTGGAAACGACGCTCCAGGGCAGGATCTTTCTCAATATATTTACGGTATTCATCCAAGGTGGTTGCACCAATACATCGTAGTTCTCCTCGACCAAGCATCGGCTTCAATAGATTCCCAGCATCCATTGCACCATTAGTAGCACCTGACGAAAACAAATGATTTTGTTTTTTCACAAACCAAACCAGAAAAAAATATATCCAAACTTGGATGAACCCAAATAATGGTACGGAATACAACTTCTGGTGTAGGATGAAATCATAATGGTCCCAGTATGTAGCAGACGTATAGGCCAATAACATGGGCAATTATAGGTCCATGCTCAAGTGAAAGGGCAACAAGTATTAATTTTTAATCACCGGCATTCCAACGTATAAAACAGCATTTTAACATCTGGTGATGTTCCCTAAGAACATACCTGCACCAACAACAGTATGTATCTCATCAATAAAAAGGATGATCTGTCCTTCAGATTCTGTCACTTCCTTAAGCACTGCCTTCAATCTGTCTTCAAATTCACCACGATATTTTGCACCAGCTATGAGCGCACCCATATCAAGAGATATCAACTGCACAGAGGACGCAAACATGTTAACTGATAAAATACTTTCTTTCATAAGTCAGGTGAATGCAACAGAAATCCCCTTCATCACTAACCCTTCGATTCATCAAAGCCTGAGGTACATCTCCTTGCACAATTCTCTGAGCAAGCCTATCAACCAGGAAGAGAAGAATATAAGTTATACGCAATGGATGAAGTATTTTTTGAAAAAATATAACAAATTGAGACCAATGGAACATGTTCTAAATGAGCCATACAAATAAAAATTTAAAATCACATGCTCCAACTCCCGCCTCTTCTGCTCAATAAGAAGAATTTACTTACCCTTCAGAGATTGCAGTTTTCCCTACTCCAGGCTCACCAATTAACACTGGGTTATTCTTTGTTCTCCTGGAGAGGATTTGTATGCATCTACGTATCTCATCATCTCTTCCTATAACTGGGTCAAGCTTCCCCGCTCTAGCCATAGCAGTCAGGTCTTTTCCATATTTTTCTAGTGATTCATACTTCCCTTCGGGATCTGCAAGAATGATAAACAAGATATTTGAGAAATGGAAAAAGCTAAGAGGATATATTGCAGACGAGCATGTGTTGGGAAAGTAAGGTTGTTGTTAACAAAGAATCTAATGGTGTATACCAGTCAAACTACGTTTAGAACATTAAGGACTACACTAGGAAGAAGCTCCCTGTATCACATGAAAGGGAGGAGATCCAAGTGTAATGAACATAATATAGTCCATAAAGGGGTAAGTACATCTTAATTCTTGCACTTATTGACAAGACCCACATATGCAAGTAGTCCACCAATTATAGAAAGAACTAATTACCTTGATCAATAACATTTTGGCGTCCCCTTATGGATTCAATGGCAGTTTTCAGTGTCTTCAGGGAAATCTGGAAATCATTAAACAGTTGCTTCCCAAATCGTTTATCTTGAATGAAGCCAAGCACCAAATGCTCAACTGACACAAAGGAATCACCATACTCTTTCTTGTACTCCCTGGCTCTCTGCATCAAACCTTCCAACTCTCGGCCTAACATAGATCCTGCTGTCTCACCAATAACCTGGAAAGATGTTGTAACCAAGAAGATGATTCAGCAATCTAATAGTACATGAGAGGACAATGTATTTAGCAGCTTGTTGTTTGATTGTTATTAAAAGTGATCTAAAGAGAGAGGAAGTAATATCATAAAAGAACTAATTCGAATGACTCAGCACCACTGGTGGTTGGAAGCTTCCAATAATATATGTGTGCTCTCTTAAAGAACAATGTACGAGAATCAGTTGATGAAACTACCATGGAATCGAAACATAAGTGTATAGCACTGAGTAAGTTTCCATACGTTCTGCAGACATCAACTATACGAGCTGAGCCAAGCTCAACTATAGACGAGAAAGAGCCAAATTCTAGCTTGCTTGGAGATATGGTGTTTAGCTTTAGTTGATATCAAGCTAGATTATAAGCTCATCTATAGCCAGGCAAGCTCCTTTTGTTGAATTATTTAGCTGAATCACATCCTAAATAGACATAATTATTTTTCCATCCAATCAATTATGTTGGTTATATAGAACCCTGAAAGTGGAGTGTAAATAGCATTTTATATTTCTGGAGAAAAACACATATAAGGTTTTGTTAAACACTAAATGAGCCAGGATAAGCTCCCTGAGCTCGTGTCTTTTAAAAGTTGAGCTACAAAGTGTGCTCGATTCAGCTAGGATGTGAACTCCCTTTGCAAAAACATGATTGTTTTTAGCTCTAAAAGTGGATATGTACGTTAACCTATAACTTCTTGAATTTTTAACTACCAACTATTTCCTTGTTGGTTAAACTCCAGTGAAATATGATACACAATACAAAACAACACAAGAGACCTCTTGGTAAATCATGCAGTAGAAATAGTCCATAAACTTAAGTTATATGCAGAAACATACAACTCTCATCATAATAATTAAGTAACACTGACGACTCATTACAACAATAAAGTGCCCTGTACCTGAGAACGCGTGCACATATTCAGATAAAGTCTTGAGAAATGAACATTTTACAAGAAAACCTAGCATGCTTGAAAATGGTCATGTGTGGACTAAATGGTTCATTAGATCCTTTTAAGATAAAATGACTGTCACTAACATGAAAATGGCAGAGCTGATCAAAGCAGAATGTTGTGCTAAACTCCAATGGATTGCAAATGAAGAAGAAGCAAAAATAAAATATTGGCCATAATTCGATTTTGATCCTGAAAACACCGATTTGATAATTGAACATCAAATCACATCTAAGCAGAAGTAAGAAAAGAACCTATGATGCACAAATGAACATGGCATATAATTAGCAGGAGACTTTGAGTTGATCTGAAGCATACCTTTGGTTGTTGTCTAATAAACTTATCAGTAGCCTCTAAAAGGCGGGTATTATCTACACCCGCCTTGGAGAATATGCGACGAGCCAGCCCATTCTTTTGCTCCAACAGTGCCTTCATCAAGTGCTCAGTCTCTACTATTTGATGCTTGTTCTCTTTAGCTATTTCTGGCGATGCAACAATTGCTTGCCATGCCATTTCTGTAAAATCTTGCTGAGTGATCTGCCATTACAAAACCAATTAATTGGATCGAGTGAAATATATCAGTCACAACGGTTATATAAATCATCCATAACCACCCCACTCTACTTGGACTGAAATATATCAGTCAGAACGATTATATAAATCATCCATATCCATTCCACTCTACTTAGATATATTTCATTCCAAGTTGTATAATTTTCCCCTTAAGGTAATTAAGGGTTCTCCCTACATGGATAACTAGTTTAGTCTCAACTAACTGGTATTGCTATCTCAACACTTTGCTTACAGATCATTGATTCCAAGAGATATTAGGGAACGAATCTATATGCCTAACCATTCAATCACATCTGCCAAACAAGTAATCTCACTCTGCAAGCAAATAGACATGCAATAACACCCAAACGGAAAAATGTGCAAGCACAAAGAATTCAATGCATTTTGATTGATTCACTCAATGAGAGTGTGACTTATCAACTGCTTGAATACCACTCCAAATCTTCCTATTATGGATATCAATCAAGTGACTAATTGGCACCACTTCCCTCAATTCAGAACCAATAAATTGATTAGATAAAGTGTCACTCAATTCAGGACCAATAAATTGATCTGATAAAGTGGTGAGCAGCTAGAAACCATTTTGCATACTTCCACTATAGAAAGCAATTGCATTTACAATAAAGTAAAATCCATAAGTAAATGAATAAGTAGTTTACCCTTCCATTTGAAGCATCACAACGTACGGTAAGCCTTGAACCCTGAGAAAGTTTCTCAGTTTTCCTACTGAAGAACACATCCTTCCTCTTCAGTTTCAACGAATTACACTTGCCAAGAACTCGCGATTTGCCTGAGAAGTTCAGGTACGGCGCTGACTGGGATGAAAATAAAGCAACTCTGTTTGAAGAAGAAGGAACGCAAAACTGTACGCCGGAAAATGACGTCACGGTAGACATACGGGTGAACAAAATGTACTATTCTGTTATCTCAACGTTATTGAAGAAGGAAGAAAAACGACAAAGTTTCAGCGGATAGGAGAGAGTGTTTTACCGGAAAAGTTAGGGGTTTGCGTGAGAATATAAGGAACCGGTGGACTCTTCTCGTAACTTCCCGAACGTCAGAGCGCGTGTGAAAATTTTTACTATACAAATATCTTTGATTTTTAATGTGTATTTTATATATTTTTTTTATGAAAATTAATATATATTTTATATATTATTCATCAGTGTGACCCAAACTTTTGCTTCTATATTTCTTATATATATATATATATATAAAAAAAAAATTATATTCACCTAACAAAGCTTACAGATCCCAACACAGTGTTCGTAATTCAAAAAATATGTACTCTATTTATTCTTGAATTGGTTTAAATAATTAAAAAAAAGTAAATTGAATACAGAAAAAATTAATTCAAACAAAACTATAAACAGATGTATTCAAAAATCATATATTAATTGCAAAATCAAAATTTAGTGCACAAATCTAAGAATCTACAGCTAAATTGGATGGCAGATGAAAAAATGACTCTGGCATCACAAAAATATACCGCTTGTGAGAGTCAGGATCATACACGTGGCACATTTGAATGGGTTACTACGGACCCCACAACTGACATGTAGGTTCTCCGTTTACCCACACTGTTCTAGTCTAGTCTATCATTTTATTTTTAATTTTATTTTATTTTATTAATTATGAAAGAAACGTGTGACAATTTTTTGTATCTATATATTACATTGATCACCATAAGAAGATATTCAAGATTAAATTATGAATTGAGCCAACGAGTTCATTCGTATTTTGTACAGACAACAGAGTCCTACAGAAAAGAAATGGTATACTTGACAGCAACACAAATTTTCAATCAATGCAGAATGGACTTTGAATCCACCAAGCACTAAAAAAGAAAAGCAGCAAATACAAAAGAAAATGAGACCAGACCATACACGATCTTGAGAATACAAGGAATGCCAACAACTCATGTTTGTGACTACTTCATCAACTTCAGTATTGTTAACAACCACCAGTGTTTATCTGAAAGTAGAGGGTCCAAAACATCAGTTTACAGACCTTGATATCTGTCGATGACGAAAAGCAACTACCTACCTTGCATATAGCCATCCCCCTGTTGGAACTGAATATCATAGTATAACGCAGAGGCACTTATTCTGCTTCATGTCATCTGATGCTTTTTTCTCTGTTTCACCAGTAGCAAAATTCAAACAACAAACATTTTGTTCAGAGACAGCGACACAACAAAAAAGAACGTAAAACACAGAATGGAAATTGGCAAAGGAAATGAATCAAACATCCTAAAGGCAATTTGATGTAAATACTGTTTTATATGGCGTCGATATGTTTAGTGAATCTAAGCTGACCTTTCTCCTGAGCTGGTGGTTGAACAACCACATGCATGGTCGTGACTCCTCCTGGAATATCACATAGTGGGCTTCTGCATTCAGCCACTGTTCTGTTGTTTTCCAATATTCTCCCAGCGCTGATTAACTTGACATCTTTTACTGTCCGCGGACCATTATCCTTCTCTATTACATAAGATATATGTCTCAGAAAACATGACTTGGAAACTTGTAATCAAGATTGAACCCAATACTTAACAAAAGACTATAGAAAGAAAATCAATAGCAGAAAATCTTTGATAACAGAGAGAAAGCGCACAACATTCAGGTAAACTATCTGAAAATATGAAAAAAGGATTTCAAGAAAAGAGCTCAAGTTTCTAATTGGTATAATACATATATTGGATCCTAAACTTGGCTTTAAATTTTAACTTTGACCTCCAACTTTCATAATGCACAAACGAGCACTTTAACTATCCAACTTTTAAATAAATAAATACATGAGTCGTACATGGCACAATGCACGTAGGACACCACGTAGGACAAAAAATGACATGTAGAATGACATGTAGGACATATGTGTCTATTTGTTCAACTTTATACAAGTTTAAGCGTCTATTTGTGCACATCCAAAGTTGAAGGGCATAAATGGGATTTGAAGCCAAGTTAAATGGCACATTTATGTATTATGCCTTTCTCATTCAATATCTTTTTGTTTGCATTGCAGCTAATGCTTTCAGAGTCATCTCGAATGCTGAGAAAACATGATTTACTCGATACCTGCTCTGGTGAACTGTGCAAACCTTTAAGTTCAGTCAAGGAATTTGACATACTTAGCAACACGTGAATGTAATATGACATTCTGAAACACATGCACGAATATACCGCCATTGGAACTAGGTGCATTGAAAATGTTGGTTTAATTACAGGGACCTAATTAAACGACTTTTAATTAGATGTTGGTTTTTATTAAATGGACTAACACACATTCTTTAGGCTTCTCAATTTTCCTTTCTAAATACATGCTTAAAATTAGAAGTCCTATCAGAAAAAAGTGAATACCCAATAATTGAATAACACACAATGCATCAGCACATCTAAAAGTTGAAAGGTTTGATTAGCCAGAGCTTCATGTCATCTAAACACTATCAGAGTCTACTTTGTCGACTTTCTTAACCAATATCCCTTTAGAGGAAGACGCCTAAAACAATCTCAAGCGAAAGTCCACCACTATTTGATTGAAGCAGCAAAGCGCCTCAACTATCTGAATAACAATGTGCCAATTTTTTTTATCATTCAGAATCCCTACAAATTGTATACATATTACTTATCGGTAGAGAACTAAAGTGAAGGAACTATCCACAGAGCTATATTATCTAACAAAAGTAACAACTACAGATCATAGACTATGATAATCAAGGCAATTCTTGTCAATTTACTGAAAGCTCCAAAATATTAGAGCCTTAACAACCATGATTAGGGTTCTTAAAGCAATCAAGCCACCAACAGAAATCTAGGGTAATTGAAAATCTTACACACAATTTATCAGCTATTCAAGAACTAAACTAACCTCTGGGCCACTGAGCAAGGATGTTCTCCTTTAAGGTTGCTACGCTTGTAGCCGCAGAAAAACTCTTGGGCCCAATATCTGTTCCATCAATCAATCTAAACTTAATCTCCAGTTGATCTTGAGCTGCAGACATCCTTGTTCTAACTTACAAAACAAACCCAACACAAGGATCTTTTACTAGGATCTTCCTGTAACCTGTTCAGCCTTAATTAACACAATCACTGAAGCTCCCAAGACCAAAGAATTTAGTCTTTGGTTCTTGACACTTTATGGATCTCATCAAATTCCCAAATCCCAGCCTTAAATCTTCATAAAAAAAACAAAATATGAATTCATAATGAACTATCAGATATTAACACCGACAAAATATACATAAACCCACACAAAATCAGGTAAATAATTACACTTTCTTGAATTAGATTAGATTATCAAGAAAAGAGAGTCAAACTACAATTTAAACAACCCAAAAGAAAGAAATTCAAGAATCTTGAGTTAAAATTAACCAAGAAATCACAAATTTTAACAACCCCAAAAGTCAATAAAACATTAAAAATAAGTACTCAAACTGCAGACAAGAATCATCAAGTTACAATTCTACAAAAGAATGGATCTTTAAAACAAAAACAAAAAAAAAATTATCAAATGCTTACTGTTAAGAGAAACTGATCTGGAAACTGTCCACTTTTTACCGAACAAAGTAATTTCATATGATATTCCTCAAGACAGATAGAGCTACAAAACTAGTATAGGGAAGAAGAAAAGGAAAGGGTAGGTAATACGTGTAATGCATTAACAATAAAATAATATTAATAATTTTTATATTAAAAGGGGAAAAAAAGAAGATGAAGAAAAATCAAATTCGGCAATTTTCGGAGTTTTCAAAGTCTTGTTTTGCTCTCTCTACGTCTTCGCTTTGGTCAATAAAGTTAACTCTCTTCGGCTTCTCCTCCTCACTCTATGGAATTATCGATTTTTTTTTCTCCTCTCCTCACCTTTTTTTTTTTATAAATTTGGATTATTTGCGATAATTTAAAATTTGGATATATATATAGTATTTACGTATAAAAAAATTATGTTTTGTTAAAACGGTGTTTCAAGTCAAATAGAAGTAAATAAAGGTTTTTTCAAAAAATTTGAATAAGCCCTCGCCAATATTATTCTTCTATTTTGAGATTTTACTTTATGCATTTTAAAGGAAAGTTATTATGTGTACTTAATTATATATGAAAGGATATGGTCTTAAATAAATTAGTAATAAGAAGTTTCGATGTTACAATTCAAAATCAACTATTCAACATTTATAAAAGTTCAAATAATACTTGATAGATTAGTCGAGGTATGTCAATGTCAATAAAAATACATGTCATAATTACTGAAGACTTTAGACAATGTTAATTCTGGTTATTTGGTTGGGAACAAGTTATTGCAAAGTAATTTATTTTGAGATAAATTATTTCACTATGTATATAAGATAATTTAAATCATCACTAAAAAATAATGAGAGAAATAAATTAAGAATGATCTAATAGGTCCAACCAAATATAAGATAAAATTATCTTATATTTTATTTTGAGATTATTATATCTTATACATCACACCAACGACTTTTTTTTTTTCTCTCGGCCCTTCGTACCCTCCTAAATTATTTAAAATACATAAAAAGATTTGTATGATTTGAGCTGGAGACTGTTTCATTTTTAAGACCTTTCTTTTTTCTATTTTTTTTCTTAAGACCTTTCTTGACATAGGAATATTTATTTGTTGCTACTTTTTGTCCCTTTGAGTGCATTTTAAGGGATTCTTTAGTTTTTTTTAATATTGAAAGTTACGAAACAGGCTGGTATGATACACTTGTTTACTCAGCAAGATTTTGTTTTAACAATTTGTACTTTGACTTCACAGTTGTACTTATTTGAATCCCATAATTAAGAATAAAATGACTTGAGAAAGATCAAACATCAACAGAACAAAAATCACGTTAATAAAAAAGCAAAAACTGGAGAAATTTCTGGTAAAAATGAATCTGCACATATCATTGAATCATACAAAACAAGTAGCAAATGTAATAATCTACGGATTTATCCAACTATGTGATGCAAGTTTCATAGCCTACAACAGTCTAATATGATTGAATGAAGTAATGACAACAAAATTAACAAGGAAAAATGTTGGAAGAATGATCTCTGCAGCTAACAGGGCGCAGCGCCTAGCTTTTCTTCTCGCAAATTCACCAATTTGTATGACTGATGATGGCAATGATGAGCATTTCCTGCGATGCACTATCATTGCCTCTTAAGCTATAGTATAATAGAGAGTATAAGAGGCCAAAAATATTGTCCTTTGTCCAATCAATAGAATTATGTGACCAACTTCTATTTTACATATTGAAAGAATGAATCTTATGCCCATGCTTCTCTTTAAAGTATCAAATGTGGAAACCTGAATATATCCGGGCAATTGTCAGAATCTCCTTCTCATCAATTGGAGTTGTTGAACTTCCCTAGAACCAATCAAAAGTTTGCAAAGCCTGTGGGCTTTCAAAATTCTCCTGTGTTTTTACCTTGATGGAAAATCTGTAGACTACTCCAGTATGTGGCAATTACTGATAAAATCATTGGAGCTGTTAACGAACTTGGTCCAAAAAGGACGGAGATGCTCAAACCCTATCTCGAGCCAAGGTTTGGACTGCCCATTGTAATGAATCACGGCAGCCTTCTTCACATTGTCGATATTGGTCTTACTCTGATATCCCAAGCCAAGCATGTGCCACGAGGCGTCAATGGGGTGGACATGACCCTTGAATGCAATCAAAGCAGGAGGTAATGTTCCAAGCTTCCACATTGTCAAGTTCGACTTCAGATTCTACAACGATAAGCGAGTTTAACAATGTCAAAGTCAGAATCTAAAAATGCTAAATTTGTCACACAATCATCCTACACTAACATGTCCAAAAAAAAAAGCTAAATGAATAATAGGGTGGACGGACAGAAGAGACAAACACAAACAGGAATGACAGAAAAATCATAACACTGGCAAGATCCAAAATGCAAACACACAGCTGCTAGAATTTAGATAAACCAATTGTTTCCCCAAATAATCACAAAGCATAAGATTGAGTACCTCTTTAAGCCATGCATGATAGGTATTTGTAATATTCGTTTTCCTCCATGCCCGTAAATCGAAGATATTCATCCCATAAGCCCATGCACAGTTTTCCGGATTCAAGTTCTTTGCTATTAGTGGATGAGAAAAGTTGAAGTAATTTCTGAATCGCTTAGACATCACCCACTCATCTTCACCTTTACAAGTCTCAACTGCTCCATTGACCTTACCACTAAGGTCGATGTCCCACAATGGAGATAAATCTCTCTGAATTACAATATCATCGTCTAAGAAAACCACTTTGTCAAGGTTTGGGAAGAGCTGCAAATAAAACGACAACACAGAAATCTCAGATTGCTATTTGAAATGTGCATATCTACATAAATGCACGACCAGAGAGTGAATCACATACAAGTATCATCAACAACAATAACATACCCAGTGTAATCCCACAAGTGGGCTCCGGGATTACATACAAGTATCGAAGAGGGAAATATTACAAAGTGAAATCTATACTAAAACCTAAATCCTAGCAAGTAGAAGAAAGGAAAAGCAAAAATTATTGCTGCGTTGAACTCTTCTGAAAAGAAAGGAGCGCCTGGTGATGCAAATTTGGAGCTAAATTATCAGAACAAGAAGAAAAGCATAAACCAAAGTCTGATTATAACTGTACTTCACCCTCCATAAAGTTCTTTAAAATATCCGTGGTGTCCGGGCCAACTTGCACGCAGCTCGACTATGGGATACCTACTTCATTCTCCATACAGTAATTTGAGAACTAAATTTTCAGATCTGGGGTACCAAGGTCTCATTATACTGTTTCAATGTGGGAAAGATGATATTGAAACTTTGACTAGCCGCTGCGGTGCAAGACAGTATATAGAAGAGTCTGTTATTCCATCTTACGGACATGCATGCATAATGTTAATGATCTCTGGAGCACAAAAATCTTACAGTTTAGCAAAATGAAGAAATAATGTCTGCATAAACATTACTCATCCTATAGGGTATGCTTATGTGTCTTCAGAACACTTTCAACAAGAAGTCGCAAATGTTGGATAAGATTGGCTAAACTTCGTCGCATGAAAGTTTTGATTAACTTAGCTTAGGTTCAGATAAATAATGCCAATAATGTTCACTGAACCAGGATGTATGCATCTGAATCTATCCAAAACTCCTCACTCGCATGCTTAAACCTACCGTTGACTCTATTTTATATATTGGAAACTTTTTCTCGCAGAGTATTATTTCAATGTCCAGCTGTCTGTAAAGGAGGAAGGGAAGTCCAAAAGTCATTGGAATTCAACCCTCCAAAATTTTGCTTCAAAGAAACAGAAGACGGTTTACAAGATATGAGAACGTGGTACCTCTGGCAAATATATGCGAAGATGATTCAGCAAAGAGATATACTTTGGACTTCTAGCCTGCAACTTGGATGCAAAAGATCGCGGAGTTGTATCACTGAGATTGGCACCTGTAACATGATTTCCATGGTAGTATTTACGAATAACATTATGGCTCTCGACTGCTTCAAGCACAGGAACATTTTCTCTAGTCAACCAGTCAAACTGATGAACACCTTTAACCTCCACAAGAGCTGGAGTGACAGGATTCAGAGCAAACCATGAGTGCATGCCTGCATACGTTTTCTTGTCGGTGATGACATGGAAAACAATCTTTTCAGGCTTCAGAGTTGACTGCACAGCAGAATTGACCACAACTGAGGCAGCCAGGATGTTGTCAGTGGCCACTACAAAGTGTTGCAATGAATTGTCAGATAGCAGAGGGAGTAGCTCTGGTGAAGGCAACTGTCTGCGTGCATGAGCATTCGTGGAGTACTCATCAGTCAACCGCAGCGAAAGACAATGAATGCCTTTGGGAATTGCACTTGCAGCAAAGTGTTTATTTGTCAGCTCTGCAAACTTTGATTCCCTAATCTCTCTTTCAGATTTCTCCATCTGCAAAATAGCAAAATCAACATGAAGTTCAGCTGAGGACAATATCTTTCTGTGTCTGTGCGCAATCAAAACCAATGTGGGGGTCAGTAAGTAACTCAACAACCCTGGGCAAATGGTAGAAAGTCCAAGGGAAAGGCAAGAACAAATAAGGCTAATACATGCACTACTAAAAAGGCTAGAAAAGAATGACATGCACATACCATTCCCTTTAAAACCAAAGCAAATTCTTTTGCGCTGTACTTGTTGTTTTTCATTTCAGCAACAAGTTGACTAAAGGACTCTGGGAGCTTCAGGCCATCAGGCACTTCTTCAGTGTTCACTTGATTGAGGAGCTTAACAAAATCCTTGACCAGCTTCTGCCAAAACAGCAATAGACAAACAACGGCATAGACTTGGGTTAGAAAAGGAATTCCATGTAAAAGTTTACACAAGATTGGAGAGAAATGACAATAAGAGAATGTAGAACGAAGCTTACTTACCCCTGTATCATCAGTTCGTCCTAAAAGTGATGGTCCTAATCGTCTACCTAAACAATCTGAAACCGAGGAGAAGAAAATGAAATTAAAGTTTAGCAAAAAAAAAGGATAATAATGATGAAAGGTATCCCTCATATCCAACAACATTCTAAAGTAAAATGGGTGACAAAAGGTAATGCCAACTAGAAGCATCACAACCAGGACCAACACCACCGGACCAAACAAGCTTCTTGGCATATTAATACTTCAAAAGAATTTCCATCCATAAAGCAAAAAAGGGTCCCACCAAGGAAGCTTCCTTTTCATCCCACGGAATTTTAAAAAAAGCATTTGAAGGCATCCAAAAACAACTAAGAGATGTGATCGGTGCACGTGATTCCCAAAGAACTTGTGACTAAAGATAGCTTAATGCAACACACATAAGAAATGAACAACGTCAACTGGACTCAAGTATGTCAATTGGGAGTTTGTTGCATACTTAAGATAAGTAGTAGAGTAAGCAGCAAACATGAGAAGCAGTTACTAAATACCATTCATGCAGATCTCCAGAAACAACACTATGCAACCCCCACCTCCACAAAAGCAATGCACTCAGACATCTATCATTTGAATTTAATCACATTTGATTCCTAAAGTGGAAGACAAACGCATTAACAATTTCTTAATTTGAATGGTGGAGCAGCATAGAGTAAAAATTTTTAAAAAAGTAAAGTATACCCAAAAAAACAAACCATAAACCATTTACCACTCTATTGCTTGTTTCCTTTTTTGTGTTTGTCATCAAATTCAAATCCTTGGGACAAGTTATTGAAAGACAAATAAGTTTAAGCCTTAACTTTCCCGTAATTCCACACAATCCTAAGATACAAAAACGCCTCCAATGGCATTTCTAGCTACAGTGGAAAACAATCATTTCCAATTCAACTCAAACAACATTTTAGAAATTCTGAAAACAAACTACCAACATTGCCACATCAAATATGCATAGATTCACATCAGGATCTAGGAAGATTAATCAAATGAAAAATCCGATAGAAGAAAACTTACCAATGGAAGAGCACTTGTTGACACCTTCAAGGGTAACAACAGCAGTGAGAATGAATACAAAGGGCAAAAAGAAAGCTAGAATAAGTATGGTATGAAAAACATTTCGGTAGGAAAAGTGGCGAGCTGCGACTTTGATCTTCATCAAATCACCATATCCTCCATTGCTACTGCTCGATATCGTTACACTTCTCATACTAGGTGAGAAGTGCAGCTGCATCTTCCTCCACCCAATCCCAATCCCAATTCCAATCCACCACAACTCTATATGACAACACACCGCCGACTACGACGCCACAATGTCCTGCTGGATTAATATTATTACTATTCTCTTCAGAAATTTTTGAACAATCCAAATATATTCTACTTCTCACCATCAGATCCAACAACAATACAATCAAATGATATAGAAACTGGTCCCTTCCGAGACCAATGCATTTGTATATCAAATCAAAATCCCCCAAACCCCCAAACAAACAACAATATAAACAACATCCACAAACACAATGAATCTGAATGAAGATTTTCTCAAATCAAATTTGAATCCAACAGAAATATATTCAGAGGATTTGCTATTTTCTTCCTAAGATCGGAAGATTGAATGTAGAGAGAGAGAAAAAAGCTTTTACTACTACGTGTTTGTTTTTTTTTTTGGTTTTTGTTTTTTTCTACTTTGAATTTTGATTATTGGTATAATTAATATTACTCCAAATAATCAGCTAAAATTAATGACTCGAATTAATATTGGTAATTGCGTGTATATTTTGAGTCAAAACCGTGTGGGCATTGGGGAATATGTTGAGCTGTCTTAATAGAATAGAAGCTAAATTTATATACTTGTACTTAAATTAAGGGATTACAATTACTTGTCTCTTTTTGGTATAAATATGAAAGTATTTTAATTATTTATTTATTTGAAATATTTTTTTGTTCCACCTGGTATTATCCAATGCTGGTGCATTTCAATTAAATTCGTATGTAAATTGTTTTGATTTTGTTAAATCACATATGGATGGTGGTGGATACTTAATTAAATTCATATTTTATTTTTAGGAATAGCATTTTTTGTTATTTTTATTTGTCTAATATTATTTTTTTTATTTGTCTCATTTTACTAGTCATTTTTGACAAATAAAGAAAAAGTAATTTTTTTTACCTATTATATTCTTAATTTATTTAAAGAGTTAATGTTTTTGAAAAAAAAATAGAGCATCTTTAATGATAATATTGATTTCGTAATTCTATCAATTAATATGGATAACATGATAGATTCACTTTGTTAATTATCCCATCGTTAATACTCCCTCCATCCGGAATTTTTTTTCATTTTGCGTTTTTTGAAAGTCAATTTGACTAATTTTTAAAGTTAAATTAGATCAAATTAATTCAATATTTAAAATTAAAAAAAAATAGATATTCTAGAACTATTTGAAAACTACTATAAATTACAATTTTTTGTATATTAATATGATGAAAAAATATATCTTAAAATGTTAGTCAAAATTTTTGTAGTTTGACTCTAAAAATAGAAACCATGACAAACAATACCGGACGGAAAAAATATGAGAAAAGGCTTATAAATATCTTTATTCCACTATTTGGTCTAAAAATATTTTTAACCTGTTTTTTTGGCTCGAGAATATCATTAATTTATTGAAAATGACTCAAAAATACTCTCTTACACCTATTGATCTAAATATACTCTCAATCTTTATGTTTGGTTCAAAAACACCTCTTCTTCTATCTTTTAATTTAAAAATATCATCCATCTAAATTTAATTTGATTGAATTTTTTTACTTATTGTAAAAGACAAATTTTATTTATTCAAAATCAAAATTTTGTTTCTTCTAACATAATAACTATTAGTAATAATTGGGGACATTACCATAATTAGAAGCGAGCATAATAAGATATAACAAATTATGCGATGCATTATCATTATTATATTATTTCTAACTTTTTTTGCTAAATATGATTAATATGTTTAAAAGTATTTCTAGACCAAAAGATTGAAATAAAGTTACTTATGAATTTTTTCTCGTAGATGAGAGATATTTATGAGCCTTTTTTCTTTTATGAATAGATATGTCAAGTCAAAAGTTTACAAATAAATAAAAATAGAATAAATATTTTCTTCTTTATTTATTTGCGAGATAAGTGTTAAAAATACAACTAAAATATACATTTATTTTTAATTTTAAAACATTGAAAATGTGAGTTTCCTACATAGATTATCACTTTTTAGTTTGAAAAATACGTTTTTCTTTTTTAATCACTTTTATCATGATGTGTGCAATACACTCTCTTTATTTAGAAAAATTATCACATCACATAGACAAAACATTCAACCTTGACAAAAATTAAATAAATCATTAATATTTTAGAAAATAAAAATAAAAATATTTCTATTATAAACTAATGTGAAATATTTTTCTTATCCTAATCCATCATTTCCTATTACCTCCCCCGACCATTTTTTTTAGTTTTTTTTTTAAATTTTCTTTACTCCTCCAAATATTAATTAAGATATTATTTTATTTTTAAAAAATTAATTCTATCCACCGTACCTAACCCTAATTTTTCACATTTTGTACTTTAATCTGGATCCATACTAATTATTCCATCACCATTTACGTTGATAATTGCAAAGATTTACTAAATATTAGTTATTAAAGTCCGTAAAAAGTATTATATAGCAAGTAAATTTTGCTTCCTCTTTTGTTTTGTTTAGACAGTTGTGCTGGGGCCTACTAACTTTTCCATTAGCAGTACTCTTTAGTACTTATAAGAGTACTTAGGACTCGTTTTAGTTGATTAATAAAAAGTGAAATATTCAAAGAGATTAAAGTTTTATATTTTAATAAATTTATTTTTGAATATTTCATCAAATATATGTTATCTTAATCCCCTTCTCAAACAAAATAAATTACTTCCCCAATTTTAAAAAGAATTACTCAATTCTTTTGTTAGTTTGTTTCTGAAAGATTTCTTTTTGGCAACACTTTAATTTTAATTTTCAATGTGACATATTTTAAGCCACCAAATTTAAGGTTATTTTAGTATATTTGACATAACTTTTATTTAAAATCACAAAATTAAAAATCTTCTTTTATTTCTTAAACTCCACTACAAATTAAATTAATAGTTACCGTTTGATTTATTTTTGTTCCAAGCAAACTGTTTGTCAGTCCCTCTCTCGCTCGCTTCCTTTGCTCGCCTCTATCGCTTTATACAATAGAATTGTTAAATTGTGTTTCTAGTTGTATAAAACGAGAGAAAATTGTATATACACATGTAAACACATATATCTCTGTCTTATACACTTATAATTATACAATAAAAGTACTTACCTGCTCAAGTCTCTTTTGTCTTTCTCTCTTTCTCGTTTTATTCAAATTCAAATGGTATATAATTTATCTCTTTCTCTTTTTATATAATTCGATTCAATTGTATATTCCCTGCTCAAGTGTCTTTTGCCTTTCTCCCTTTCTCGTTTCATACAAATTCAAACTGTATATAATCGTCCTATACACTTATAATTATACAATTCGTTTTATACAATTTCCTGACCAAGTCTTTTTTTCGTTTTATACAAGTCGCTTCAATTGTATATGTATAACAAATTATACATTTATATATAAGCTATTGAGTGTAATTATGCAAACTTTACTATAACATACAAATATAAATTTTTATTTGCTATATACGAAAATTATCCTTTTTTTCATTGAGAGAATAATTAATTTTAAGATAATTTAATTTGCAAACTAAACAAATCCTTAAGATATTGCATGATTACTCTGAGATGGCCACATGCATACTTTTTCGCTTTTTTCATGTGGATCTGAAAATATATACCCAGAGAAAATGATTGGACCATATTCTACATCGAGTATGTGCCAATTTATATTCCTTTTATTTTTCAAAAATATTTACTTTCTAATTGACGCAAAAACTAAAAGGAGATTTTTTCCGAGTCCTTAATTATTTTTTTATTTTTCCTTTTATAGTTAGTCATAACTATTTCTCTATTTTATAAATTAAGAAAAAATATTTTTTTTATCTATTAACTCCCAATTTATTATTTTGACAAAAATAGAAATTATTGAAAATCTTAAATTTTAATACATCCACTTCATAATTAATAAGAGTAATATAATATACTCAGTAATAAATATGTTAATTTAAAAATAGACAAACAATTAGGGACATAAGAGTATTTGTCTTTTATTGACATATATACTACAATAATTCTTTTATGTTAATTGGTTCCGCATATTTTGAATTGACATACACTTTTTAAAAAATTAAATTTTATGATTTTTAAAAATATATTAAATTTATAAAAAGGATATTTGATTATTTTATATGTAGAAATTTAAAAATAAATAATTGTGTAAAAGAAAAAGTGTTAACAAAGTAAAATTAAAAATATGTCAGGTTTTAAATGTTGGAGGAAATTAGTTGTGTAAGGCACGATTCAATTTTTGTGTCGGCGCCAATGCTTATGTCAATAATGCAATTTAAGCGGCAGGGGTAAATTGGACTTTGTACTAAAAACAGTTAACTTATTGTTATTTGGATTGAAAAATTTTATTAATTTAATTGGTTGATTAATTTGAACTTTCATTTTATTCTTAAGATTTAATTTTTCGCATTATAATTCTTGTCTTTTTAAAAGAAAAAACTTTTGAAAATTAGCTAACTGACCAAGATTTTAAGAATTGGCTAACACACAAATTGTAATTGATTTTTTTTTTCAAAAAAGGGCTACATATAAATATGAACGAAGAATATGCCGAACTAATTCGTCTACGGTCTATGTGTAATCGTTGGTTAAGTTGTTTCAATTATATATGTAAAAGAAATTTGATTTTAATAAAAGGGAAAAGATTCAGATATGTTGTTGAATTTTCATAATAAGTTCATCATCATTAGTTAAAAGTTTGGCTCATTTATGTCATCACCGTTTAAGAAAAGACTTATTCATGCGATATATTTTTTTATGGTGGTTTTGCAAAAACATTTTTGACATGTGACCAATTATAAGTCGGCCACGTCATCAATTTTTTTAATAAAAAAATTCAAAAAAAATAATTAACTCAATTTTCATTCAGAATTTTGATTTTTTTTATTTAAAAACTGATAACTTGGCCAATTATAATTCGTTCACGTCATCAAATTATTTAATTAAAAAAAATCAATTCAATTTTTGTTCAGAATTATGATTTTTTTTTATTAAAAAATTGATGACGTGACCGAATCATAATTTACCACGTGTCAAAGTGATTTTACAAAACCACTGTTAAAAAACAATAGCAAAATAATAACATAAATGAGCTTTTTCTTGAACAATAATGATATAAATGAGCCAAATCTTAAAGTTGAATGACATATTTGAGTCTTTTTTCATAATAAAAAGACATAAAAGGCACAAACAACTGTACAAATCCTAAAATTTGCAAAGAATTTGCATGCAGAAACATCACCAAAATTAAAAATAAAAAATCATTAGGTAGTATAAGAGCAAGTTTCTTCTAAAATAGTAAAGTAATTAAACAGTAAAATTCAATCCAAGAGTTTAAAACGCTAAATCTACATCTAACCTCAAAATAATCTTGTTGCATGGTTGATGAGATTAGTCGGAGTTTCAACTTCCAATACAGACGAGCATTACGATTTTTTTTTCAATGGGAATAGGCTTTCCGCATAAGTATAAATGCCTTTGTCAACACAATTCTTCACTCTATATAACGAAGTTTTCAAATATTTCCAGGTATTTTTTCTAACATCATGACAATAACAGGATCGAGATCTAGCCAAATCGTCCAATCTGATCAAGAAAATTAAAACATCACCATCACAACAATTGTAGATCTGATAAGTACCAACATTCTTCATGTTTGAAGGAAAGCGAATGATATGTCTCAGCCATTTCCCTTTTTGCGGGTCTCCTAAAACTCGCAAATTCACCGTCTCAGACGAACCGCTCCACCATAGGGCTAATTTATCCTCCACTTCTATCATCTCGTAATAATTACAAGTCCAGTATAATGCACCACTCCACAATGGAATAAATTTGAAATTTTCGGTTTTAAGATCGAATGCAATTAGGAATTTACTCCCCGGATTCAATATATAGATACAAAGTTTCTTTGCTCGTGATTTATAATCCACTCGATTAACCTCTCTCCAAGATTTATCTATTCCTATAGTGAAAACCCAATTTATCGTGCACTCACTTGTAAACCTAAATGTCATCAAAACCTTATACTTTTTTTCTTCTGGTTCATAACCAAGTGTATATGAACATCCACCGTTTAGTAAAAGATAAGATTCACTTCTCAAGTTACGAAGATAATGTAATTTCTTCACTCGGGGAAGAACTATCGTTTGTCTTGTACCGGGATTGAAAATTCTAACGGATTCGAATTTTTCAACCCAAAAGCAGAATAAGCCATTATCGTACGATAATTTGTCGTACGGAAAATCAAAATCACATCTAGATATGTTTCTTCCCTCTATGCTATAAAATCCATCCAATTCTTGTACAAAAAATTTGACTTGAGCAAGGCCAATAGTTTTAGAGCGTTGTTCATGAATATCCATAAAATACGTTTCTGATATCAAAAAATTAAAATTTTTCGAAACACACTTAAATCACATTAAAGACTTAACAGGAAGTCTTGAAAATAGATCGATTGTGATATCATCCGAAAAAATTGTAGGGTTTGATGGACTAGCTTTCATCTTCTTCGCCGCCATGCTGGATAAATCTTAATGTTGGTATTTTTTTTGTAAAAAGAACTATTTATATGATAAAAAAACAGGAAAATTTGATACCAACAAGGAAAAAATAAAGTAGAAACCTACTCGTACTAAAAAACAAAAAGAAAAATTGAATTATGTTTAAATAAATAATTGGAAAATTTAATTTTATAAATAACAAATGTAATAAGGTTTATAACTATTGTTAATGTGCTCGATAGTTATAGTTCTGACTGATATGGAAATTTTGATTTGTATATTATGTTAGCAAACATATAAATAAAAAAAAAATATATATATATATATATATACAAATTTTATATTTACACATCTATAAATTTTTTAAAACTCTTTTGTATATTTCACTTCCTAATATATAAACGAGAAATTTGATGTAAAGGAAAAGTAAAGGAAACTAGAAGAAACCTATTCGTACTAGGAAAAAAAATCTTGAATTTCTTTTAAAATAAAACATGAATCCACTTGTTATCAAACAAATGACTACTATACAAATTATTTTGTCGTATAAGCTTTTATCATTAAAAATAATATATATTTTCGATTTAGTTTAAATTAAAATTGTTAAATTATTTAATTTGGCATAAATATATATTTCTATTACTAGGGGAGTCTAAATTAATTTATTTAGTAATTCATAAGTTAATATAAATAAAATAAATAAAAAATTTAACACAAATATAAAATTTAGAAAAAAAGCTAATAAAATCGTCTAAACCTGTGATCCACTTAACTGCGCTATTTTAAACCAAAGATTCCTAACATGGAAGTTCCTTTTGAATCACTCCAACTAGCATAGTAACATGCGGGACCTGCTAACGATATCTTCAATCCAAACATTAAATTTTACATAAAATTTGGTGTCAATATTAAATTTGATGTAATCAATTTCAATCACTGCATTAAATTTTGTACCAATTTTTTTTATTTCTTCATTATTATTTCTTATTTTAATTTTATTTTTTATGTCATAAACAAATTCTTTTTAAAATAATCATCATATTAACTCATATTATTTTATTTTGTAATCGTTTAATATAAAATTATTTTATACCATAAATTTTTAAATAATATAAATTGCTAGAAATTTTATACATTATACATAATGATGGATGATACAAATAAAAGTGAAATCATTAACGAAATACAATTAAATAAGCATTACATAAATGTAAAAATTATTTTAAATTCTATATGAATATTCAACTTTCAAGATCACTACGGTGCTTCCCATAAATGTCCTATTGCAGTTTATATGATTTGTAGTAAAATTAACATAAATTTATTTTTTAAAAAAAGTCATATATAGAAAAATTAATTTATAAAAAAGCTAAATTTTATATCTAAAATTAATATTATAAAAATATTATATAAAAATAATTAAATATACAAGAGATTTAATTAAAACATACAATGTATAAAATGTATAATTAAAAATTTCTATAATAAAATAACATTATAATATTTAAAAAAATTATTTGATCTGATCAATAGTGTTACGCCAAATTTCACACCACCAATTTTAATGTAAAAATTGGTATGACTTGAACTTAGAACACTAAATTTTATACCAAATATAAAATTTAGTGTTAAATTGGAGATGATCTAACGAAAACAATTGGACCAAACATACCATATTCTATATCGAGTATGTGCCAATATGTGTTCCTTTTATTTTCACAAACATTACACTCCTATTTACTTTCTTATTAAGCAAAAACTAAAAAGAGATTTCTACTGGTATTTTTCTTCTTGTTGTATTAGCATGTATACTACTCTTTTCGTCTATTATTATTTGTGATGATTTCTATTTTTAGAGTCAAGTTATAAAAAATTTGACTAATATTGTAAGATATATTTTTCATCATATTGATATACAAAAGATTGCATTTATAGTACTTTTTATATAATTTTTAAATATTTTTAAAATTTTTGTTTAAAATATTGAATTAATGTAATCTAATTTAACTTTGAAAATTAGTCAAATTGACTTTCGCAAAATGCAATATGACAAATAAAGTGGACGGAGAAAATAATTCTTTTATTTTAATTTGTTAAATATATTTAAACCTGACATATCATTTAAATTTTTTAAAATTTTATAATTTTAATTTAATGATATGTTAAATTTATTAAAATAATTTTTGATATTGCAGTTTAAAATTATAAACATTTCGAAATTTAAAAATAAATAATCATTTTAAAAAAAACTGCTTTAAACAAATTAAAATTAAAAATAAGTCAAATAAATTAAAACGGAGGTTCTAAACGTTTGGAGGAGAATGAATCGTGCAAGGCACTATCAGCATTAATATGATGACTTCTTTTTAGTGATTCAATTTTGGTGTCGGCGCGAATGCTCATGTCAATAATGCAATTTAAGCGTCAGGGGTAAATTGGACCTTTTATTTACTATTTCAATGAGAAAAAATATTTGTAGGAAAAATAATTATTTATATGACATGTTTAAATTTGATATATCGTAAATAAAGAATTCTTGAGATTACTTTTTACTATTATTTGGTCCGAAAATTTTAGTAGTTTAGTTGGCTGATTGTTTTCTGATGGAAAATATTATTTTTTATATTTTTTATATGTCATTTTCTTTTATATATAGTTGAATTACAATATTTATCGTTATATTTATCGTTTTATAAAATTTATGCATAAATAATTATATTTTGCATATTATATTTTTGATAGAGTAGTTAATTAACTTTGAAAATGTATTCATTATTTATTATAAATATAACTTAAGAAAACATTAAATAAGGATAGCAGACTAAAGCTACATCATTTCTAAATACAAGGATAAAGTAAAAAAATGACATATAAAAACGGACGTAGGGAGTAATAGTTCAGTTGATTGACCTACTTGAACTTCTTCTATATCAGTTATTTGGCTAAAAAATCTTAATTGTTCAGTTTACTGACTAATCCGATCTTCTTTTTTGTTGATGAGGTTCAAGTTTCCATATTGTCATCCTTAATCTCAAACTTCTTCACTTTTAAGAGAAAAAAAAAGAAACTTTTAGCAATGTATATATAGTTTTATTTTATTTATAGATTAAATTGTTTTTATAATCTCCCTTTGTTAATATACTTTTAGTTACTTTATAGTTTTCAATGTTTAGATATATTATTTTAAATTATTTTGTATTCAGAAAGTTACAATTCCTTATAACGCTGTCGTGTTTCAGATCTACTTTGTAAATATTTTATTTTGTATTCGATTTGACTATACCCTTTTAATTTTATAAGTTTAACATAATGAACATTGTTACTTTAGGGGTGTTCGTGGTTCAATTTTGATCGTTATTAATCAAAATCAATATCAAATCAACGTAAATCGATTTTTAAATTTTTAAAACCAAACCAAATCAGATAAAAAAAAGAATCATTGGTTCGGTTTGGTTAGACTTTTTTTTTATTTCTTTCTGTTCAAAAGTAATAAATTTCTTATGGACATATACATCTTGATAGACAAAAACACTTCGTATATGAATAATTCACAAATAAGCTATTACACAAACAAAGTGATTCATTCAATGTACCAAGTTTTGGAAACTAAAAAAATTCATTGTCAATAACATAAAATTGGTTCAATATTCGGGAGATCTCAACATCTTATCAATAGACTTTTCAATAAAATTACACTTTAAAATATTGAGAAATTACTTTTAAAAAAACAATCAATATTTCATAGTCAGACTTAACCCATTTTCATTTTCTTTAGCTTGAGCTTTAAAAATAATCAACATTTTATCAAAGTGTGTTCTTTAAAATAATGAATATTAAGGGGCTTAGATTTAATGTTTTAATAATTGGGCTAAAGTTTGCGTGTTGGGCTTTAGAATGTAGTAAAATGGGTAAATCACATAAATGTACCATATTAAAAAAAATATTTACCATTTATGTCAACATAATTTTTCTAACTAAATATAATAATTTTTAAGAATTAAAAAATTGTACTGTTAATCTCTATGCGTTTTTTCTCTTCCTCCTCTTTTTTTCTTCTTTCTGTGTCAATCTCTCTTTCTCCTCTCTTTTTTTATTTCTTTTTAATTTTCATCTAAATAATTATTTTAAATTACTTTTTCTCATATTTTCCTATTTTTATTCAAAAACACGACAAGAAAAGGAATAGAAAAAAACAAAATTTTTTGTACAATATGATGTTCTCAAATAGAATGTGACAACCCCCTCGGGATCCACATACTCAGGTATTGTCTCTGCCATGGGCGGCCATTCGCTCTGTTAATCCCCTCTTATTGGCTCGCAGCCTCAAGGGAGAATCGAACCCGTGACCTATGGCTCCTTTACATCCCTCCCAAGGAGATCGCCTCTTACCAATTGATCTGCAGCTCAATTGGTAAGAGGCGATCTCCTTGGGAGGGATGTAAAGGAGCCATAGGTCACGGGTTCGATTCTCCCTTGAGGCTGCGAGCCAATAAGAGGGGATTAACAGAGCGAATGGCCGCCCATGGCAGAGACAATACCTGAGTATGTGGATCCCGAGGGGGTTGTCACATT
>NC_028638.1:54857971-54866389 GCF_001406875.1 Solanum pennellii
TCAATTGGTAAGAGGCGATCTCCTTGGGAGGGATGTAAAGGAGCCATAGGTCACGGGTTCGATTCTCCCTTGAGGCTGCATGCCAATAAGAGGGGATTAAAAGAGCGAATGGCCGCCCATGGCAGAGACAATACCTGACATGCCAAAATTTTTTGTACAATATGATGTTCTCAAATAGAATTTCAAAATTTTAAAATTATAGAAACAAGAGTTAATCATCGATTGTCATTATAAAGATTCAATTTTATGAATTTGTGATTAATTTGGATAGGTTGTTCATACAAATAAGTGAAATGTCGTTTGGAGTTTATATCCCAATTTTTAGAGAATTTGGTTAAGTTTATAATTGATTTTGGTTAAGTTTATAATTTATTCATGTACAATACAAGTTTAGTTCAATCTATAGATTATTATCTTGTCTTTCGTTAGTTACGTTTTTCATTTATTATTATTTTTCTCTTCTAATTCAACTTTAATATTGTGTAATACACTTTTAATGCAAATTTAATTCATTTTGTAGTTTATTATTTGTTATATTAGATTACTTATTTAATTCATTATTGATATAAGTTTAATTCACTCTATAGATCATTGTCTTGTGTTTCATTGATTACGATTTTTATCTATGCTTAATTCAACTTTAATTTAATATTTGTGTATGTACTTTTAATACAAGTTAATTCATTTTGCATTTTATTGGTTGATTTGTTATAATTGAATTACGTCTTCAATTCATTATTGATACAAGTTTTATTCAATTTACAAATCACATAATGCTCTTCGTTTGCTACATTTTGCAATCATGTTTAATTTGCTTCTCATTCAACTTTGATATGTGTAACATTTTTTTTTCAAGTTTAATTCATTTGACAATTTATTATGTTTCTTCATTTGTTACAATTAGATTACTTGTCAAATTAATTGATCATCTTAGTGATAAAAGCAAAGATAATCTATAAGATACATATGATATAAGTTTTACTCATGGATAATATTGTGTAATACAATTTTAAAGCAATTTAATTGATTTTGTAATTTTTTGATTTATTTATTACTATTGAATTACTTGTTAATTCATTATTAATACAAGTTTAATTTACTCTAGATCATTGTGTGTAATACATTTTTAATTCAACTTTAATGTGTGTGATACATTTTAAATTCAAGTTTAATTCATTTTTCAATATATTATGTGTCTTCATTTGTTACGATTAAATTATTTATTTAATTAGTTAATTATTGATACAAATTTTATTCATTCTATGAATTACTGACTACTTTACAAAAGAAAGTAAAGAGAGAAACAAAAGGAAGCAACAAGGGAGTACGCAACAAAAAGAGCAACAACACAGAAAAAAAACAATAAAAAGAAACTAAGGGAGAAGAGCAACAAAAAGAAAAAAGTTGTAGAGAAAAAGAGGGAAAAAAAAACAATAAAAAGAAAGTAAGAGAGGAAGAGCAACAAAAAGAAAAAAGCTGGCATAGAAAAAATAGAAAGAGCGAGCGAGAAAAAAACTTATAATAATATATAATATTAGTTTATATTGATATAAATGGTAATAATTAAAGAGTATAGCTAAATTAAGTAATTACTTTTAAAAAAGGATTCATTCAAGTAATTATCCATTATATGCAAAATAAGACCAAGTTTCTTCAACAATAGTAACATAAAAACAATCACTTCCAACTTTAAATTTGTGAGTTCAAGTCCGCAAAAAGAGATCTAGGAAAATGTAATTAAGAAAAATAAAAAAGCAAATTCATAAAGTGAATATAGTTTAAACAATAAAATTCATTCTTAGGGTTGAATTGATCAATCTAAGTCCAACCTCTTTTCCGGAGAAGTAATGCTTGATCTGATTAGTCAAAGCTTCAATGTAGCTATCAACGAACGGACTAACGAGCATTGCAAATTCTTTTGAGTGGGAAGAGGCTTTCGACATAAGTATAAATGTCTTTCTCAACACAATTCTTCACCCCAAACAATGAAGTTTTCAAATATTTTCAGATATTTTCCCCAACGTCATAACAATAACAAAATCGAAATATGAACGAAACATTTAACTTGATCAAGAAAATTAAAATCTCACCATTACAATAACCGCAGATTTGATAAGTACCAAAAGTCTTATTACTTGGAAAGCGAATGATATGACTCTGTCATTCCTCTTTCTGCGCGCTTTCTAAAACTCACAAATTGACGAATTCAGAGGAACCATTGCAAATGGTTATTTTACCCTTCACCTATATCAGCTCGTACCCACCTGTCTAGTATTGTGAACCATCCCACAACATAATTAATTTGAAATTTTCAACTTTAAGATCGAATGCAACTATGAATATAAGAATTCGAAGCCTAAAGGGTGAAAAATGTTAACAAAAATTTCAAAATTAATTTTTTAAAAATAAATCACTGCGTCGCTGCAAAGACAGCGATTTTATGTAAATTTATTTTAATTATTATTTTAAAAAAAAATTAAAATCAAATCGCTGCCTGATTTTTTTTTAATCAAATAAAAAAATAAGCATCATATATGTGTTGTAAAAAAAATAAAAATCATATATTTAAAAAGCAATTTGATTTTTTTTAAAAAAGAAAAAAAATAATTAAAAAAATATTAAAATCAAATCGCGATTTTGAATTAATTTTTTTCAATTTTTTTTAAAAAATCAAATGAAAATAAGCATCATATCTGTGTTTAAGAAAAAATAAAATCATATTTTTAATTCAAAATCGCAATTTTATTTTTTTTTTTGAAAAAAAGCAACAAAAATAATAAAAGTTTTCTCAACGTAAAATCATTATTAAAAAATAAAAAAAATCAATTTTGAAAATCGCTGCCTTGTTTGTTTTAAAAAAAGATTATTTTTTAAAAGGAAATTTTACAATTTGCTTTTTCCGGCGGACAAAATCGCTACTTCGTGAGCGATTTTGCCATTTTGGTTATAAAAAATTTTCATATACCATTTTAAAATTTTTATTAGCGTTTTTCACCCTTTAGGCTCCGAACTCTTATCTTCTTCTTCGCCGTCATGATGTAGAAAACCGTTCACGGACTAATATTGGTATTTAAGTAAAATCTACTTATATGGTAAAAAAAAAAAAGAAAGGAAAATTTGATATCAACAAGGTAAATAAAAAGAAAATAAAGTAGAAACCTAGTCGTACTAGAAAACAAAAAGGAAAATTGAACTTCTTTTTAAATAAATAATATATCCACTCGTATCAAACCTACTACAGTCTACGATACAAATTATTTTGCATATAAAAGCTTTTATTATTTAAATTTTTATATATTCTCGATTTAATTAAAAATCGCTATAATTAAATTATTTGATTTGACATAAACCTATTTGCAAGTGCCAATTAGTTGTAAAGATTCCTAACATAGAATTGCCTTTGAAGCCCTCCAACTAGCTATAACAGAATTATCCCATTATGGTGTTAAATAATACAAAGCACATGGCTTGCTTCAAAGTAGCATGCTCACAGCCAACAATACTTCTTTGAGGTCACCTCATTTAGGTATCTTAACTTTCTATTAAGAAAAGTGTCCCTTTAACCAGTTAATATACATTTAGCTAAATGAATCAACAACATATACCAGGTTAGAGTATACACAGACCTTACTCTTACCTTACTCTTACCGTGGCAGGTAACTTAATGAATCATCATCAAGACTGTCTTAATTGAATCCAATTTCTTATAGAAAAGGGAAGAAGCAATCGTACCTTACAGATAAATAAATATATAAAAGCTTGGACTTCTGGTTGCTCGCCAACAGGCATCACAATTAGTTTTCAGCCTTCTCTTGCCATAGTGACTCAAGCTATGTGAATTCTTGAAGTTAAATGGTGATTTCAAATCTCAGCACATGAACCAGTTGTGATTGACCGATAGTATAAAATGAATCCACCTTGCAATTATATATCGAGCTGGTATGAGGAGCACTGCAGAAATATAATTACAATAGCAAAAATCGAGGAGATTATAAACACCACCGGAGACTTAAGAGGGTTAGCTTTGGTCCTATTGTTGCATATTTCTCAGATGTTACCCTCACCCTGCAGCTCTCGTTTAGCTCTGTTTGCAAGGAAAGTAAAAGAAATCACCTACTTGTCACCCAATGACACTTTGAGCTGGCGCCTTTATCAGTCCGACTTCATTCATCAAAAGTCTCACATTCTCTGCATCTTTCCATCTTTCAACTGCAGAATAGATCTTTCCCAACAGTATATAGTTTCCTGTGTTCTCCGGCTCCAGCTTAAACAGCCACCTTGCAGACAATTCTCCCAGTTCCACATTTTCATGTATCACACAGGCACCAAGTAGTGCACCCCAGATGGCATGACTTGGTTCAAAAGTCATAGTTTGAATAAGTTCATATGCCTCCTCAAGTCGGCCAGCTCGACCAAGAAGATCAACCATACAGGTATAATGATCTGTTCTAAGACTACCAGAGTGATTTCTAAGCATAAAATTAAACAAACAAAGACCGTCATCCACCAAACCAGCATGACCACAAGCATGCAAAACCGAGGTGAAAGTGACTTCGTTAGGTTTGACCCCAGATTGCACCATCTCATTAAACAGTGACAAAGAAGTTTCGCCATGCCCATGCATCCCATAACCAGCAATTAACGTACTCCACAAGATTATGTCCCTTTCTTTCTTGGGTATCCCACTAAAAATCTTGTGACTATTATCTAAATTTCCACATTTCGAGTATATATCAACTAAAGCAGTAGCTACCTCAGTTCTTGTAACAAATCCAGATCTTACAAGATAGCTGTGCATGCTCAACGCTTGCCTTAGATCAGCTTCAATGGCAAATGCAGGAAGTACACTTTTCAGGGTTGCATCATTAGGTTTGACAGCCTTTGACAACATGAATTTGAAAAGCTCTATGGCTTCTCTTGCAAGCTCATTATGAAGGCACCCAGACAAAATTGCATTCCACGGGACAGTCCTCTTCTTGCTAGTCTTTGTAAACACCTGATAGCCTAGTCTAAAACAATTGCATTTAGCATACATGTCAATAAGGCCAGTTTCTACATTAACATCAGCCTGAAGGTCCTGCCTGATAGCCCAGCCATGCAGGCATTTACCAAGCCTCAAATGTGGCAAACCGGCACATGCAGCAAGAAGGGATGCCAGAGTTACCGCATTCGGTCTTACACCTTCAAGCTGCATCCTTTGAGAAAACCATAGTGCATTTTTTAAGTCACCATCTGAAATGAAACCGTGGATCATTGTAGTCCAAGTAACCACATCTCTATCGATCATCTTCTCAAAAACCAACCTTGCTTCATCCATTCTTCCACACTTGACGTACATATCAACGACAGCATTCCGAACTGACAAATTGTCCCAAAAACCTACTTGTTCAACCAGTGAGTGAACCTCTCTGCCCATTTCAAAGTCCTTTAGACACCCACACGCAGGCAACACGGAAAGCACAGTAGCACAATCAGCGTCAACACCAGCATCTTCCATTCTCCTGTAAATCATTAGGGCCTCCTTCGGACTATCATTTCGGCAATACCCACTGATCATAGTGTTCCAGGTCACAACAGTTCTTACCTGCATTGCATCAAAGACCCTCCTAGCACCCTCTTTATCTCCACAACTCAAATACATAGACAAAAGTGAATTTCCCACAAAAGTATCCCACATATGCCCACTTATAACAGTCAACCCATGAATAACAACACCCTGCTGGAGTAAGAACAAATCACTGCACGCCCTAATCACATAAGGAAATGTATGCCTATCAGGCTTGTGTTTATCCGATCGCAGCATTTCCCCGAAGAGTTTGAGGGCAATGTTAGGGAACCCCTTGTGGGTGTACATTCTTATCATGGACCTGTATGCCAACAAAGTTCGTTGAGGCAATTCATCGAACAATATACGAGCATAGGAAGTGTGACCACAGAGCGCATAATCTGCTGTCAGGAGAGAACGCAAATGAGTCGAGTTGATGGATTGTAGGAGCCCGAGTGTAATGGTATGAGCATGGACTCCCTTGGTGGTTCTTAAAGATTTGATTTTGGCGCAGTGTTCTAAGAGAGACTTGCATTGCTCTGCTGCTGTAGCTGTTGTTTCAACGACTCGTTTTAGGTGCGTCAATTTCTTGGACAGTGGCAAAGATGGGCCATTCATGAATTACAACATAAGCCAAATTTGTCGCAACAAGCAAAGCAATTCACCTCTATTCTTGATTTTGGTCTTTACTCTGTGGTTATGGAAGGTCAGCTTGTTGGTTAAACTAGATGGCTATTTGCAAAACAAACATAATGCTCCTATTAATACCAAAAGGGGATTTTTGGCTCATCGAAAATTAACTCAACCAACTTTTTTTAAACATAAATGGCACAGATTAGGATCTTACACAGAAAATTTATAGTCAAAGTTAATATAAATTGATCATCGATAAGTAAATTTGGTTCACTTTTGGATCAATCATCTCTTGATTGACTCCCTTCTAGAAACTTCTAAGATATATATAAACTTTTTTGACTATCTGGAGCTTTTTCCATGTAAATTCTTTAACAACAAGAGATGGAAATAAAATGTACTCTAGCTTTGGGGACAACAAATTTGCTGAGAAGTATGATTTATTTCACAAGTTCAAATGACACTACACTCTCCAAGAAATAGCCACCTGTTAATTTATGTTGAATAAAATGTGACAGACATCTTTTAACTCTCAACAATCATTTCATTAAAGACCACAGAATAAGGGTCCATTACACCCAAAAGATCTCCCATCCATAACCACAATGACAGAAGAAAACATCTAAATTTAATACTTCAAAACAGGTGAACTCTCCCTATCAAACTTAACAACACTCATCTAAACAATCATTACTAACAATTACAAACAATTCGCAAGAACGGCAGAAGCCTAACTTCCACCTAATTGTTAATGCTCAACAGGACCTGTAGGAGAGCAAAGTTCAAATCTTGATCTTGTTGGGTACCTATTCAATTGTCCACTATTTTGACACCCTTTTTCCTGTTGATATAATCAGCAGCTCTAGCTTCCATCTTCACAGGCATTGGTGCTGAGAACGCGGAACTCTCATTTTCGTGCTCATTATCATTCTCATCTCTCACATTCCTTTCATAATACCCATCCTTTCTTGAAATGTAATTTGGATCCATTTCATTATCACTACTTCCACTATACTCTCCATCTTCTTCCCCATCACCTTCACACCCCTTGGATGCCATGCCAAGCTTTTCAACTCTTTTGCTAAGGTTTTTTATCAGCTCTTTCTCAGTATCAAAAGTTTCTTGCTCATTAACATTCCCCATTGAAGCAGGCTCCATGGTACCATGGAAAGATTGGTAAGCATCTCCATTATCTGCAAAGGTCACTGATTTCCTTTGATTGGGTTTAACAACACCATGACTCCTGGCAAAACCGCCACCCCTAGTTCGTAAAACGCCAGATTTTCTATTATCAGAGAACCTAGGGCTTTGGTGATCTTCCTCCTCCTCCTCTTCCTCTTCAGATTCCTTCACTGATGCAACGAATTTGTCAACGGCTCCGTTAAAGTTTGTGTCAAATTCTACTATACGGTCACTGGAAAAGACCCCAGCTTTGTTTCCACCTCTCACATTCTTCACTACTCTACTTGAGAATATGGAAACCCCATTAATCACCTTCATAAATCGAGTCAGTTCGTTGCTTATTGACCTTTTACCATCTCTGATTAACGGATCATCGCCCTACAAAAAAAAAAGAACCCCTTTTTCAACATTTCCCCAATACGCTAGGGTCATTATAAGAAGCGTATAATTGCAATTAGAGTTCAATTACCTCAATAGAATCAAGTCTAACGAGTAAATCCGTCGCTCTGTGAGAAACAGCTCGAATATCAATGTGGATTTTACCAGAAACTGACGATTTGAGAACATAGAGAGTTGTTTTGATGGAAGCCAACTGCTTCAGCTGTCGAAGGGTTCTCGATCTACGAGCAAGGAAGGCTCTGAAATGGGTCTGAATAGTACGCGCTGCAGCATCGCGTAATGTTTGACGAGAACGAGAAGAAACAGAAGGAGTAGAGGAGCTCCGGCTGAGAGAAGATTCTAAGGCAGCGATCCGACGGAGGAGAGATGTAACAATTCGCTGGGTTTGTTGGTCTGTTACTTTGTTGGCTTGATGATTCAATTCTTGAAAATGATGATGATTTTGGTGAACGGTTTCACATTGGCATTGGGTATGAGAAGGCGGCGGCGATGGTGGTGGTGGGACCAGATGGGAAGTACAGAAATGAGGCTGTGGAGAGGGGTAGTGGGTATAAGGGGGAGTAGAGTGTGGATTTAGGGGTGGAGGGTATGATGAAGGGGTGGGGTGACAAGAGTAGCAGTAACAGATGGTGGTGGTGGTGGTGGGGGTGGTGGCGGCC